>NC_061106.1:5316862-5331862 GCF_015104395.2 Macrobrachium nipponense | reverse complement strand
CTCTCTCTCTCTCTCTGAACATGTTTCATCACCAAGTAACCACAGCTGGTGGTAGCAATACTTAATTTGTTAAACGTAGAAAAGAGCCAATAACACCAATTCTCTTTGCAAGTTGACCTCGATCACTTGAACTTAGAAGGTGACCAAAATATAGACATCATATCCCTCCCTGATCGGTTGTTATCAGCAAAACAAGCGTACAACCTTCCAGAAGGTGTCAACTATTGGATATTTTGACTGTCATTCTTAGTCAAGACGCCTTGTATCCCGGAATCGTATACTTCTGTTCTTATTCATTTTGTGCGTTTACGGTACTGGCTAATTTTGGGTTCACGTTTTTAATAGAGAGCATCATTTTGAATGAACTGGATCTTTGGTGCTCAAGGCAAACCAGAATTCCCCAGATGCCTCTGGGCACTAATATACGATCAATTTTTTATTTCATCGCGTCGGTGCATGGTCGGCGCCTTTTATGCAGTATTGCCTCAAAATTTGTGAAGTAATTTTCTCAAACACAATATTGCATCAAGAGTGTTCATCAGCTAGGACCACTCTTACATGTACAATCACAAGACTGTGGGATGAAATAATGAAGGAAATGGAGAAAAACAAAGAATTGACCAGTTTAGAAACCTGGGGTATGAGTGGCCTAACCATCTCAACCTTCAATTTTTACTTCCACACCATCTTCGTGAGACTATGTAATTTGATATGTACTATTAGAACGAGAGTAGAGGAAGCGCAGTAAGAAGCTCTTGAGAGCAATGCCCTAGGTAATGTTTGTAGAACATGCAGTGGTTGGCAAAATTGGAACACTTGAAATGAATCTTAAGATGGGTGTGAGAGTCACATTTTAAACAGGCATATCCTTAAAAGGACTCATGTCCATCCATTGTTTCAGAGCTAGATTCGGAAGACCCTCCGGGTGATACTTCCAAGAAATGCTCATATGTACTTCCCAGGAAATTTCTTGTTGATCAGAAGGGTTTAGTTGCACAGTTCTCGAACAGTATTGCAAAAGTTTAAAGATTGGGATAACTAGGAATCATTACTAAGCCAGAGTTCACATCGTCTATTTTTCGGCAGTGTCGAATGTGCATTTTTTTCATATTTTTGACGTAATTGCATCGACGGTGATGGTATAATTGACTCTTGTTTCAGAAAAGTATCAAGTCTGTCTGTGTCTTATTACACATCCTGACTGGTGAGACTGACTGACTTGATGCTTTGCTTGAACGAGAAGTAAATGATAAAATCCTTGGCGATGCAGTTACCTCCAAATTGATAAAAATGCATATTCGACCGCCAAAAAAGAGCGATATATTCCTTTAATAGCGCAAACTATCCATAATCACCGTGAACTCAGTTAACTAAGATTGATCAAGATTGTGAACAAACTTAGGAAAGAACTGAGGGAAAGAGGGGGGTATACAAGTGGACCCATTTGCATAAGATAATTTAATGGAAGTCTCTAATGGAAAGAAAAAGTAGAGGAAAGAATTGATCCTTGAGTAACACCCTTTGTGATACTGAAAGTATGAAAAGCAGCACCATCAGAAAGTAGGCTTTTCTGCAATAAAAGCAGTGTGATAATAAGTAGAAGGGATTGGTTTATTTATTTAGATGAACTTCTGTGTACTTTTTTTGCAACCGAGGAAAATTACAAGTGTGAAGGATAAAAAGAAAGAGCAAATGGTCGGGTCGGTTAGTATGTTAACTCTTTGAGAAATTAAAGTGGGTGTCATTACGCTTATAGGATTTTCAATTATACGATTTTAGAACTTGACAAACTTTGTTTACAGTAATGACGGGAGAGGTCATACGTATAGTATCTAATACGAGAAAGGGTCACCTGCAGCTAGAATATTTGTCCCAGAGGAAGGAACCAAACAGCGTGTTTTTTTGTTTGTTTTCTTAAAGATGTGACAGATTCTGTACCATTTGATCAGAAGAGAGGTGTAAATAAGATTTGCCCTTTTTGAGAAGGTCATGGCTAAAGAGAAGAAACTGGTAGGGGGAAGTGAAGTCAAATTACTTTTCTTGTTCATTGCAAGAGTTGATTTCCTATCGAGAATGTCTTAATACAAGTGAAGGACATTGCTTAGCATGTATTGTACTCCAAATTAATTTAGTCATTAGACTGAATTAATTTTAACGTAACTTGCAAAATAATGGGGCAAGAGTAATGGGTACAAGTTTAAAATTTAATGATATGTGATAAGAACCTTTGTAGATAGGAGCCATGGTACTGGACATCATCTTTTGGATTTCAGGAAAGATGGCAACAAATAGGTAATGTGAAACGTGAAAAAAATGAAATGGTAGTCTATAATTTGACCACATTTCCTGAGCAAATATTAGTTTTTTTTTTTTATGAAACTCAATACAAGGACAGCTAGGACTTGTTAGATTTTTCCTTGTCTCGGAAAAGGATATTTTTTATTGTTTTTTTTTTTTTTTTATCCTGTTGGGTTATTGATGTTTAACAAGTGCCCAAAATATTTTTTTGCAGCGATACCCTGTCACGAATGAAAGATTAGCTGCGCAGACAAGGCAGCCGTTTTTTTTTTTTTTTTTTTTACTAACTTCATGTCGAGTGAAGATGAAACAAAATCGAACATTTTTGCCCTAATAGCAGTTAGGAGAAGAGAGAAAGTAACGTCAACAAGCCTTTGTAATCTTTAAAGTATTTGCGTCATTTTCATAAGTGTGAGTCAATTCTGCTTAATCGCAATAATTAGCACCAGCCAACAGTTGCTTAAGTGAACATTCGTATTCAGCGTGTTTGTTGGCTTGCAATAATATACCTCGTTCAGGTGACTTAATTGCTGTGACGTGGCTGTTGAGCCTAAACGGTATCGCTCGCCCTCCGCCGCCTCCCCCCCTCCCCCTCCCCTCCCCTCCCCTACCCTTGGAGGACCCAATCCGACCAACCCCATCCCCCTCTCTGCCCCATCCCCCTTTTCATGGGCTGGGGAGAAAAGGCCGACCCCTGGAAAACAGAGGGCTATTGACTTGTCGAATTCCTTTTCTCGTCAACCAGGACACTTTCTGACATTCTGTTGTTCACATTATCGAACTATTGATATGCCCTTAAATTTCAAATGCTCGGATAAGTTTGCATCCCTTTTTAACTTTCATCCGTGCTTCACGTCCCTTGCAGTTCACGTTGACGTCTGTTGTTTGAGAACAGAGGTTCACATAAGTAACAATACGAATTTCTTTGCTTGAAAATGTTTTCCCTGTTGTAAAAGTAAGCCTGCTTTGAACCAAAGAGAGGACGGGAAGCTGCACAAGTGTGACAATACATCATTGTTCATTTATTGATTTGACCATTTCTGTTAAATGTCCAAGTTTGATGTTTTGTCTCTGAATCATCTTTCTCATACCCAGCTTTACTTGTCCCCGTAGTCAGCTCAGGAAATTCAGAGAAGATAATTTTCTCGCATTCGCGTCCTTGTCACACCTATCTCGTCGCGTGTAAATCTCTGGCAGTTAATTGAATGCACGAAGAGGATATATTGTTCTCAAAGCTTTGGATTTACATGCTTATATTTACATGCTTATATTTTTAATCACTTTTATAAAGTTCACTAGGAAATGCTATCAGAAAGGGATCCTTTTATCATCACGTAAGGTGAAAGGAATTAATGAGGCGTGAATCGTGACTTTGTAGAAGCACCGCAGTATAAGCAGCCACTCTGATTGAGGATAGCGCTTTGAGCACCGTTCATGATCATGATTCTTTTAACTGATGTTCGTATCACTGGTTTGGTGCAGTCGTGCGCTTCCAATCATTGTTGGCCACGTGAATCTTTGGTCCATCCGGGAATCCACATTCAATTTTCCAATGCAGAACTAATCAGCGTTATGAGGATCTCAGGAGTTCAAGGGTAAAAGGGAAGGACTTGATTTGCATGACAGTTACGCATGACATTTCGCAGATTGGCCCTGGCGGCTGATTGGCGCCCTTTTTCCTGCATTTCGGAGCTTCGCGACGAAAGGAGATACGTAGCTTTGTTGATGCATTTATGGAAAGGTTTTTGGAACTGAGATTGTGTTCACGTAGTCCAACTTTTAACTCTCTCTCTCTCTCTCTCTCTCTCTCTCTCTCTCTCTCTCTCTCTCTCTCACACACACACACACACACACAAAAGAACATCATAAGAATATTCACGCATTCACCTCCTTTACCCTTAGATTTAAATTAAACTTCATCCACCTCTGCTTGCAAGCACTTTCTAAACTTTATCTCTTGCGTGGGAGCGGCGGCGTCTTCAGGATCTTGGGTTTCCATAGAATTCTTCCTCGAAAATTTTTTACCCAACATTTCAAACCTCTTTACTCCTTTCTCCTATCCTGCCCCCCCGCCTCTCTCTCTCTCTCTCTCGTTCGCTCTTAAATGGCGCAGTTTTCTCGGAACGGTGGACTGCAGTTTTCGTGGTGCAGCAGATGAAGGACCTCCTGAATCACCTCCTCCTCCTCCTCCTCCTTAAGCTTTCTTGCTCCTGGCCGTCACCTTCCGATGCACGAACTAGATTATGATACGTGACTTAGGTCGGTTTTTTTTTCGATTGATCATCGGCAGACAGCTCATGGAGGAAGTAAAATAAATAAATCGGTGACTGCAGTGTTGACCCCCAATCCCAACCCCTCCCCTCTTTCAACACGTGAGATCTCGGTAGTAGATGCCTGGCTGGAATAAATATTGATAAAAGGAAAATGCCAAGAATGAAGAATGACACTTTTGTTATGTCATAATGCAGCTCTGGGTTTAGTGGATGTCTTGCTCTGTCACGTGTCTTAGATATCGATTTGAATGGGTGTAAGACGGTGTATAAAATCAAGGATAATAAAAATAGATTTATATACTAATAAAATCTGATATGGGTAACTACAGAAAAATATTAGCATTGAAATACATAGATTATTTGTAAAATGTACAAGGTAAAATTTTAAGTTATGGTAAATTTAAGTCAACTTTGATAAAATCCTGCATGCAGTACTATTAAAATTGTGAAATATTGTATATTTTCTCTAATAAAATATTTGAAATAAAAAATCTAAAGAGGAGCTGATTAAAAAAAAAGAAAGTTTACAGGGGAGTCGAGCGAGCAGCTGTGTTTGTGGAAGAATTCTGAGATGTAAATATGGGGCAGTCCTTTACAATTCTTTATTTCGGGTGCGAGGAAAGTTTAAATTTCTATAACAAGATATTTATTTTTCAGACGACTGTTTGAATCATTTAAAGTGGAAATAAAAAGGGAGAGGTTCGCCCTAGGGGAAGTGTAAAGGTGTGTTTGGTACATGAAGGACATCTGGTTGGTTTCTTTACGAGTCATGTGAGCGCCTTTAGAGTGACCTGTTTTGCCGCAGCGTTGGAGGAGGAGGAGGAGGAGGAGGAGGAGGAGGAGGCGGAGGCAGCGGGGGAGAGGAGAGGCAGAGGGAGGTAAACGTCTTTTCTCTGCAGTTGTCAAGATGCAGCTGAGCCCCATCAAACGCGTGCAAACACCTGAGGAATTTTAATGCTTTCGTTCAGGCTTTAGGCTTTGCGGTCAGGCTTTGTCTCTCTTTCACGCTGTCACACCGGCCTTCCTTTTGCCCCGTGAGAGTTCTTCATGGGCGCCTCACGGCCGGTGATGGATGGCACTTCAGCGCTGTCGGGCTTATACGCATGAAGCTGCGATTATCTGGGTAGTTGCAGTGGCATATTTCATCGTTCCAAAGTATTTTTACTAGAATGCTACCGAAAGGATTGGCCGAGAATATAATGAGTTGACAGAGGATGATAAGACAGTAAACATCATTGTTTGGGTATTCTACTTGCATTGAGATGGCCATTTCTCATTCTGTTTCATCACCATAATACAAAAAGAGGAAAACAAGTTTGCTACGTCTAGTTGTTCTCGTTTGTGTACTACATTTTTTTTCTGCCACCTATGTGCAGGCATCATGTTAATGCTAAGATACTTGAAAATGGATCATATGTGTATCCTTAATTAATTAATGAGACATTAACAATTCTTAATGATAGTAATAAAATCAAGGTATTAGGCTCTTAATAAGAATCATATCATTAGCATAATCACAAACCCTTTAAATTGGTTACAATAGAAATAATGCTTGTTATAGCCCGATTTATTAGATGTTTAGGTGCATTCAAACATTAGAGGTGACGTAAATGATAATCCAAGAACCACATCTGCAATGCAGATTGCAACACTGACAGTAAATGAAGTCTAAGCAGAAACCTTCGTTAAGCTTCTGGATTTTGATGATCGTCTCCTGCAGCTTGACAGAGATTTCTTGGAGACGAGGAATTGCATTACACTTTTCTGTTATAGAAAGCCCTCATTGGGTTTAGATGCTGCTTCCTCAGGACGACCATCAAATCTTTTGTAACATTTCAGCCCCTTGCTTTCAGTTAAGGGTTCATCTGAACTTGCTGAAAGGTTTATGACATTATAGTAACGATAAAATACCACTGCAGCTGTATTCACAGTAGCAATTATTTGTTCCCCAGAAGAGATAACTCCATATTGCTGAGGGTAATGGGAAATCTGTATAGCCCATCTGGCTTTGAACCAGCAGATTTTGGAAGTAACTTGTTGGCTTCCTGTTATGTGTCCTGGGTAGAAAAATAAGAAACTCACGTTTCTCAGGATTTTTTCATGATGGATTATGTATACGATTTTAAGGCCATTAGAAAATGTATAGTTAAAACATTCATAACCATGACGTAACATTATTTACTGTGCAAGTTCTTTACGAGGTATATGAAACTTACTGAGGTAGCCAGGAGGAAGGTGCTTCTCTGAGAAACTTTCTGAACCAATGTGGACATGAAGTAACTACAGCAGTTCAGCGCCTTAGTGGCGTGATCGGTATGGTGTTAGCCTGCCACCTCGGTGGCCGCGAGTTCGATTCTCTGACATTCCATTAAGGTGTGAGAGATGTGTATTTCTGGTGATAGAAGTTCACTCTCGACGTGGTTCGGAAGTCATGTAAAGCCGTTGGTCCCGTTGCTGAATAACCACTAGTTCCATGCAACGTAAAAACTCAATACAAACAAACAAAAACAAAACAAAACTGGAGCAGTTGGTGTGTAGCCTAATTCGTCAGTGTTTTCTGCTGTGATTCCACGATCTCGATGCTTTACCTTCCAACTCCTCGAGCCAAGAAATGTCCCTCGGTCCCATTACAGTATTCTGGCATTTCTGTGGTTTTCCAGTACTTTGGCATTTCTGTGGTTTTCAGTCATTTGTATGCTGTAGTGGTTGTATGGGTATCTGACGGAGACAGTGAACTGTTGCCACGATGGCCACAGCTTGGTAGACCTGTATTGGCGTCTCCTGAGAAGATGAGCAAAAACCAAGATGACAAGGAGGAGGTACGGCAAGAAACACCTCGCTCTGAAGACTTCTAGCGATTCAGAATATGGCAGAAAAGCAACGTTTATCGACTGAAATCTCTTGAATAGTCAAATTTCGAATAACGCGTATTCAAAACAAGTAGACATTTGCATATGAAAACAATAAACTCATAACAAATTTTAGTAACAGGTGACACTAGTTGGTGTCTCTTACAGATCGCATGTAATCTTTTGATTTAAATGAAATGCTTCATGTTCATTGGCCACCGTTGCAGAGAGAACATCGGGCCTAAGCAGTTGCCGGCAATCAGCACCACAAATGGTGTGAGAACAAACTATCAATAATCTCTGTGACTCCTTACACTTTGGTCTAGAGGTAAGTATTAATAAAATATCAACTATAAGCACTATCATCCTTCAACATGAGAAATTCTATACCATTTTTTATATATATGCGACTCATGATGGACACAGTCACAGGATTTAAAAAAAAAAAAATTTGCATATTGCCCTGTGGAACTCCTCCCCTCTGACATTTATATTCAGGGAAGTTGCTCTATTTTTGCACGAATTCTTCGAGATGAACTCAAATAGGCTTCTTTAAAACTTAGTCAGTGCCCTTTAAAATCAAAGTAGGAAATGTCTTGTTAAAGTGGTGTCTCTCCATGTCTTGTGGCGTGCTTTTCTAGATCTAAAGAAAATACATTTATATAAAGCTGTTTAGATGCAAAAGTTTACATATCGAGGGTTATAATATGTGGATTGGCACATCAGTAGAAAGCATTGTCCCTTAAGTATGACCGAGCTGCTCAAATTTCGGTGCACGTAAACCCTACACTAACCATATTCTTATAGAACTGAAATTAATGAAAACACTTCTAAGACTCCTCTTAATTGCGTGCTTTCTGCTCCCCCCTCCCCCCAACCCCTGAAATACACATGTAATGTCCATTGTCATTTTAAGGAAAATCTCTTGTATCCTGTATCAATTACAATAACGAGATTTCATAGCGAAAAATGTATTCCTATTTTACTTATCTTTCTCTAACAAAGTTTTTTAAAAAGATTGTAACTCTTTCCTCAATAATTATCTTTCTCTAACAAAGTTTTTTAAAACGATTGTAACTCTTTCCTCAATAATTACCTTTATGTAAGACCTGCATACTTCTCATTGGAATCCGTTATTCTTAAGGACTGTCATTGTTATACCGCATGAAAACTATGAAAGATGGTTTTATTTATGACGTAAAAAATGAATGACAGTCGAGCTATGCTTTGATGACATGGTCAGCTGACTTAACATACGGAACGCGTTATTCACTTGTTAAGCTACCCAAGACTGTCGTGGCTCGTCATGAAAAATAGACGTCGTCCGACGGCGATTGTAACGCTACCGGTTTGATGGATCGTTATTTGCTTTTTATGGGACGTTTAGTAATGATCTCTTCTCCTCGGACTTCAAACGTGACTATAGAGGGAAATGCAGTCGAAGTGGGACTGATTAATTTTCCAAACAGGTGCGTTACGAAATGAAGTACTTCCATTTCTTAAGTGAGGACAGAGTCAGACAAGGAGTGAGATCGAACTGAGTTTATTCCGTTGTTGTTGTTTTTGATTAAGCTGACCTTGTGTCAGCACGGGCTCTTGATCACCGTAAAGCTTTATTCCTGTTGTTGTTGAAGATTGAACTGGCCTTATGCCAGCACGGGCTCTTGCTCACAGAGCAGTCCGTAGGTCATATGAATATTTCGCAGGTGGAAAGGAGTGTTTATTCCGTTGTTGTTTTTAATTAAGCTGATCTTTGTGTCAGCACGGGCTCTTGCTCACCGAGCAGTCTGTAATGAGTTTATTCAGCTGTTGTTTGAGATTAAGCTGGCCTTTTGCCAGCACGGGCTCTTGCTCCTAGAGCAGCCCGCAGGAGTTTATTCCTCAGAGGGGTTGTACATAAGGCGGTGTTTATTCCTTGTTGTTGAAGATTAAGCTGGTACTTATTCTGTTGTTTAAGATTAAGCTGGCCTTGTGCCAGCACGGGCTCTTGCTCACAGAGCAGCCCGTAAGTACTTATTCCGCAGAGGGTTGTACATAAGGCGGCGCGCGGACGGCAACGTAGTGTCCGTCACGCACACACGAACAAACATAAACAAAAAGGGCAGAGCCCCCACTGGGAATGTGTTTCTTCACAGACGAAAATACGCCTATAGTTTGACAGAGGAAACGGATTTAAGCGATACATACATTGATGAAAAGGGCGGGAATTGCTATACAATTTAGTATCTGGAGAAGGAACATACATATGGGGAAAAAGATATTTACAAAAAGTAGGGCGAACATTCAGCCCGAATGTCGTCCTTACACTTTCATGTTGTTAAAAGTCGTTTTGTAATGGCCAAATCTATTCCTTACAATTATATCGAACATTAAGCAGTGAAGTTCATTGTCAAGACCATTTTAGTGGAAGTTGTTACTTACTACGTTAGTTTTGGAATGATGTCGGTGTTCATATTTCATGTTCATTCAGCTAAATTACATGTGGCGTTTTCTTGTATATAATATTGAAATTAAAGATTAGAAATTCTGAGGAGATTTTGCTGCCGTTTAAATATAATGCATCTCTGCAGACAAACAACAGAAAGAAATAATACTCCGTTTTCTTCTTTAATTTTGTGTCATTTTTGTTTTTCTGAATGAGAGACTTAAAACCCACTGAGAGAGGGTGACCTTTCAAAGAAACAATTGCTATTTCCAGCTTCATATAGTTTTCACTGCCTCTGTGCACTGATTTTTTTTTTTATACACAAGGCTTTTCATTACAATCTTTGCTGAGATGATTATTCAAGTTCTTCATTTTTTCCTGCCATCATTCAGTCATGACTTCTGATTCCGTTTATTAACTGTTACAAGAAGTTTTCAGAACTGAGCATTTTGACTAATCTATTTGTTAGTGGCTGATAACTGCTGTATCTTCCTTATTATTTTTCCGACCTTCAGCTGCTTTTTGCCTTACTCCCAGCCCTGTCGCCTAACGTTAATTGTATTGGCTGCTTCAGATTATTGCTTTGTAGGACATTGCATGGGGTCACTAATGATGTCTAATCTAGCCATTTAACCTTTGAACCAATTGCGTAGGGTCACTGGTAATGTCTAAACTAGCCAGTTAACCTTTGGACCAATTGCATAAGGTCACTGGTAATGTCTAAACTAGTTAGCTAGTTAACCTGTGGACCCTGTGATGAAGGAACTACTGTTTACTAGATTATAATTTCAAAAGTCAAATGAATGAATTACTTACCGCATGGCTTCTTATGAATGGTTCATATTTTGCATAAGTGCTTCGGTAGCAAGTAATATATATATATATATATATATATATATATATATATATATATATTATATATATATATGTATATATTATATGAATACTATGTATACATAAATACATAGTAAATTTCAAAGAAGTGTAGGTTAAAATTATATACATTTAAAATAAAGTTAAAATTACATCGTAAAATATAAAAAAAAAACTCAAAGTAAATTACAAAAAGCAAAGTGTATATTATTTTACCCTTTGCTTTTTGTGAGTTACTTGGCGTGTTTTTGTAATTTATGATGTGATTTTAACTTAATTTTAAATTGTTTATATATATACATAATGCATAACAACATGATATATAATGTGTTAAATAAACTTTTCTATGATAAAATTTTAGATTTTCTAAAATATTATTTCTCTTGCACAAAAATTGTTCCACTGACATGTCTGGTATCTTTATTTTCCGCGGCAGTTAAATTTAAGTTGCCGGTTATTTTTGTGGTCGGTGTATTTATTTGACTTTCTTTCGTTCCACTTCCTCACTGCCTTTCTTTTTGCCCGTTGTTGCCGAGAGGAGTTTATGCCTATGTTAGCTGTCACCATCCTAATTAAAATTTGATAGCGCAGACGTCCACTTCTTGAAACTTTTATAGCAGAAAGTACTATGAGATTAGATTAACCTCTGGATAGCTCTTGAAAACGTAAAGTACTGCACAGTCGAGAAGTTTTTTGCTGATCATGATGGTAATAGTAGTTACTTTTTCTCCCATAGGATCTAACTCGTGAGCCGTATCGTCATCTATGCTGCCATTTTTCATTACCATGAATAAGAGGCCATGAAAACCGTTCTTTTATCTTGACGGTCTTGATCGCAATGGAATGCAGAAATAGCACTTTGAGCTTGGATACCGTTTCTTTCGTAATTTTCTTTCGCAAGTCTTCGATTATTTAGAAGTGCTAGCTGTTTACTAAATGTCTCTAAACAGAGGTTAATTGAGAACATTTCAAAATACATTTTAAAAAACTCTGACAAGAAGAAAGTTAACAAAAGAGTGGTTGGTTAGCAAAAGCAGCATCATGCAGTAAAGAAGTTTAAAGAACTCTGAATAGAAGGATTACATATTAGTTTTCCATGGAAACTTTATTATAGCTTGATCCTGTATGGGTCTAGTGCGCCCCAAATTTTGGGATAAGTAATATTGAAATTGCAGTAAGCTTTAACCGAATACAATTTCAATATTTTCTTGTATTTTTCATTTTTCATAAAAGGCGACAATCTTTCTATACTGATTTTTGTCACGTCATCTTAATCTGAGGTCTGATACCAATATGATTGACAGGGACTGACCATAGTGAAGCCAAAACCTGCATCGTTGAGAGATGATCACGTGCCCAGCCGTTATAAATCGTTTTTAAAAAATCCTGTCCATGAATCATTCGGAAAGAGACTGGGAATAAGTATACTGTGTTCACAAAGAAGCTCCAAGCCGAATCACATTTCCTGACTTGATGTACAGTTCAGCCACCTGTTCTGCAGGAATTTATTGCAGGTGGCAAATATATTAGCTAATGTCGCTTTGGAAACGGCTTTGTTTACAAACCTATTCACTATTGCTTTCATTTCTTTTTAACATCGATGTGTATATGCTTGCAGCAAGTATAAACGACCACGAGTGTCCTTGAATAAATAAGCAATCCTTCCTTTATGAGTCTACTGATGCTTGCCCTTGGCAAATCGTTGCTGTTAGTGATTCCTCTTGTTTCATTAGTCTTTACATAGTTAGAAAGTTACACTTATGAGCCACTTTTTCTGTTGACCCTTTGCGCCCATCGACTCGACCTTTTGTCTCTTAGCTGACACGCAAAGGATTTTGGAGACCTTTTGATAAAAGAGGGTGAAACGGTCACTATGTAGCGCCTCAGTGGCGTGATCGGTATGGTCTTGGCCTGCCACCTCGGTGGCCGCGAGTTCTATTCTTGGGCATTCCATTGAGGGGCGAAAGATGTGTATTTCTGGTGATAGAAGTTCACTCTCGACATGGTTCGGAAGTCACGTAAAGCCGTTGGTCCCGTTGCTGAATAACCATTGGTTCCATGCAACGTAAAAACACCATACAAACAAACAAACGGTCACTATGTGACCTTGAAGATTATTTGAGACCTAACCATTCGATTTTCATAGGTCCTGATCGAAACATTCATATGTGACCACCCGAGATCATTAACGTTAAAGGGAAATCAGTGTAATAATTTCATTTGCAAATAAATGAATCGTAACGTATTTCCACAGCATCCAAGTACACTAAGCATGACCTTTGAAAAAAGGTTGCATGTTTTTCACCGTTGAAATGCTCAAAGCCAGTTCAATATTTGTGCTATCCAGTTTGTATTGCTTAACAAGTGTCATCCTTCGCGGCTGAAATACTTCAGACGCCCACATTTTTGTGGCATCATCGTCGTTTTAATAAATGTTGGAGGTAGCTCCATAATAATCAAGTTTCAGAGGTTAAAGATAAATGTTGCCAGGCAGGATGAAATTTGTAGTGACAGTAAAGTGCGCTCATATTAGCCGCAAAAAGCCGATGAGTTCAGTAATTTACTGCTGATTACTCTCGTCGGAAACATTTTTTTCTGCGCGGCCTTGTTATCATTAAACTGCAAGGCCTATTTGGTGAGTTCTATTAATTACAGTGTTTTTACATTTGCATATTTTGTAATCACACTTTTCATCCGGCTCTGAAACTTACCTAGACTGTATCAATGAGCTCCTTGATTATTTGACACGAATGATCATGATTTACCATAGTCCTGTTTCAAGGTGACGAGGTCTCAGACAAGGCTAAAGTCACAGAAAATGTTAAGGAGATCTTTTCAAGTACGTAGTTTCAAGCGAAACTGAAATATTTTTCTTTTTATCGTTTTATCTTTTGCAAAGTAATGCGAAGAATATTGAGTTCTTATTCAAAGAACAGAAAATGATAAAACTGAGACACTGGTCAGCATCATTGCTAGAGGGATTTTTCAGTTTAGTGACTGGTCGTCGGAATTCGAGCAGAGATAAACGAGAGACTTCGTGGCCGATTGGTTTTGGTTAACCTTAGTCCCAGTCTGTAGTGCACGGGTTGGAACCTATCAAGAGAATGAAGTTGACTTCTTACGGGTTCGATGTCGGTAATGACGGGCATTTGCAAAAAGTTAAGAAATTGAGAATTTAAGAGCTCTCTGTTATTGTAAATACAAATTTGAATTATAGACTTCGTGTGAAATATGAAAGAAGTTAATATGGCACTAGTTACAAATGCACGCGTTCACGCTCTCTTAAAGACCGGCACGCATTATGTGTGTGTGTGTATATATATAGCATACATATAAATTATAAATATACATACATAAATGCATGTGTGCAATTTATATACAAATATACACAAATATAAATATAATGTGTGTGTATATACTATATACATCTGTAAATTATGCCGCCTCCAATAGTAGTACTAGGAAGAAGCGCTGTATGATATTGTGTTAGGAACTTTCTGATCTCCCTAGTGGTGGGAAGGAAAATGTAACGACCAGAAATTCGGCCAATAAGATCAAATGAGGAATCTTTTGATTCTTGTTGACACAGCATTATGTGGCCCCAGTGTTGGGAAGCGGATCGAGTTTCATATGAGGCAGTACAGAAATATATATTAACATATATATATATATATATATATATATATATATATATATATATATAGATATATATGTTATATATGTGTATCTATATATATATATGTAGGGATATATAAATATGTAATATATGTTATATAGGTGATATGTATATATGTTATAATATATATATATATATATATATATATATATATAAATATATATATATATATTATATATATTCCTATGTATATATATATATATATATATATATTTGTGTATATATATATATATATTATAACATATATATATATGTATATATATACATGTATGTACAAACGCACACCTGTATAGCCTTATCAGCCTAAAGTATATATGAGGGTAAATTGAATTGACAATGAACTGATAATTTCAGTGATACCAACTAGAAATATTAATAAATGCGACTGAGATATTTCCTTGAAAAGTAGCAATCCTACTGTCAAGTAACTGTTTGTCCAAATCACTGTTTGAGAGTTGAACCATTTATATTTTCTCCAAATGAATCTTTGAGCGTTGTTCTTGTCTCCCGCGTAGGCTGAGAGAGATTATCATCACTGATAGGTAATTTATGATCTTTCTGTCAGTCCTCAGATCTTCAAAACTACTGAGGCTAGAGGGCTGCAAA
>NC_061106.1:5306862-5311862 GCF_015104395.2 Macrobrachium nipponense | reverse complement strand
ATACATATGTCCCCCCCCCTAAGCAAAATAAATAAATAAATAAATAAAACAAATATTGAATAAACACCTTACAAATCAAGTGGGAAGGTGGTTTACAATGCTGTCCCGACCTAGTAATAACATACTTGGGTTCTGCATTATTCTCCTGCTCTTGCCTGGTCCCTTCCTTCATAACTAAGGGACCCCTCTCCTTGACAGGCGTAGGAAAAGGTTGCCTGCTCTGGCATACCCAAAGGTGTAACGAGTGTACTAAACCTAACAGAGCCAGCACCAAGACCCATGGGTAAAGATTTGATGTGCCTTCGGTTTCTTACCAAGTAAGATCTAATCCTTATTTGAGACCCTAACGGAGTGGAATGTCTTAACCACTTGTTTACCCCATCAGATTTCGTAAGAAAGGGCGCTTCCCCCCCTACAGGAGGCAATACCCTGGCTCCATGATTTCTGTCATAACTATGGGCTGATGCAGCCTCATTCTAGCATCATTTTCAGCCGCCACCTGCAAATCTGCCCATCGGAGAACCAACTTGGACGTGACCATAGGTAGCCTTATCCTAATCTGCTTGCCCATCAATAACTGAGCAGAACATCCTGTAGTATCTAGTGGGGAATCCTTGTATGTCATCAATGCCGAAAACACATCATTTTGGGATAAAATTCACTTGACAGTCTGTACTGCCCTCTCGGCACATCTATTTTCCTGGGGAAAATGAGGGTTTGAAGTACAGTGTTGAAAACCATAATCTAATGCAAACTGTCGGAAAGCTGTGAACTCAAACTGCGGTCCATTATCAGACGCCAGCACCTCTGGGATATCAACAACAAATGATGAAGTAGTTTCACTCAGATATACCATCTCAGTCCATCTGTTGTAATAGTCCTCTACTGTTAAATACTCCTTCCCTTTGTAAGAAAACAAGTCCATTCCTATTTTCAACCAAGGCCTTTCTGGCAGCACCGTTGGCCTTGGAGATTCTGCCCTTTGCTGCCGATTATTTGTGTGCCCGTGTGTGTGTGTGTGTGTGTGTGTGTAGGAATGTTGGAAAGTGATGGCGCAACTAGACTCACTAACAACATATACAATTACTCAGGTTTGCCATGGGCGTGTTCCTCAGCCGTTCAGCCACTAGCCCACCACACGCACAAGGAGAATCTCTCCTTATTCCCTTGCGGGAAATCTGCCTCTATCGTACTTGCCCACAAAAGTATCGTACTCCTACAAGTCTTATTTACAAATCTCCACACATCCAGTGTGGTCATTTCTGAAATGCTTATTCTGAAATATGAATACCTGAATAACATTCTTATTGATGACTCCGGAAACATTTCCAGATCATTTTGAACATTTTTGCGCATTCATATTACTAAACAAAGCTGTGATGAAACGCAAAGCTAATTCGGGCACAGCGAGTTGTAGGTAAATGCTATAAAGTTTTCCTTTACATTTTGTTTATGCAGAATGGTAGTTCTAACTGCATTGCTCTTATACTTTTACTCCAATATCGTTTTCTTATTGCAAAGCATTTAAAGGTATGATAACATGGCCGAAGTTCCTTACCTTTCATAATGCAGTTCTTGCGTGGTTATCTGGATCACGCGAATGCTTGAAAGACACCATGATGCAGGTGCATGTAATTTGAGCTAATTATACTAGTCGTCTAGAAATCAAGTAACTTATGAAATGGTGTCACGAAAAAACATAGAGAGAAAAAAAAGAGAGAAAAGAGGAAAAAAGAAGAGAGAGAGAGAGAGAGAGACGAGAGAGAGAGAGAGAGAGAAGAGAGAGAGAGAGAGAGAGAGCAAAACATACGATGGCATGAAACACGTCACGAAAACTTTTAATTTCTTGATGCAGTTTTTCCAGAAGTCCCAAATGTTTTTCTGTTGTTGTTATACCAATAAAAGGAATATGGGGAAAACTCATGCATTAATGTCACTAATTCGTGCTAGCCTTTTATGAATTTGGATGTCTTGGACATTACGGCAATCTTACGATCACATATCGTTTGTAAATCCTTGAAGGAGATAAATTGTGTCGCTGAAAGCAGACCACAGTCGCATCAGATTTTGGTTTTGCCATATACGTTTTGTATTCAAGTTTCGTATATACATATATTATATATATATATAGATATATATATATATATATATATATATATATAATATATAATGTATGTATGTATAATATATATGTATGATGTATGTAGTATGTATGTATTGTATGTATTAATAATAGGACCTTATTTAAACTCAATGGAGTCTAGCGAAGACATTTGCTCAGGAAAAGTTACAAGCGTTCTAGGACTAACAGTCTTCATCGTCTTGTATCCGTAGGCGATGAGGATTGTTATCCTAGGAAGTTTGTAACTTTTCCTAAATAAATGTCTCCACTGGACATCACCGAGCTTAAATGAGGTCCTATTATCAATTGCATTAATGCACAGAACAATTGTGCAGGTGATACACTTCATAGTGACAAGCGTGTCCAAAAAGAGCAAGTAATTTGAGAAATTAAGAGAGCATTGTTGTTATTACAATTTCATATGCATCTGGTAAAAATGACCAGTAGATTCCACATATGAATTAGTTTCAGTGTGATCTAGAAAAGTTTCTCTTCAGAGTACCACTGTCGAACTCTTAGTAATTCAATGTTTTATCTTCTTAATGTGCCTAATTTCATAGGTAGCAATTTCCCCAAGTACAAAAAAATAAAACAGGACAGTACTCACGCTGACACTCCTCCTTCAGTTGCTCTGTCCTGGATGAATCTCCTAACACAAAAGGAAAAGTCTGCAACGCCCTTCGACAGACAGGTCACCAGTCGTGATTCTACAACCTCCTTCAGTAAACTGTGCGCTCAATTTCTCTATTTTGCGTGCATATAATTGGCTTTTTGGATATTACAGCCCTTTCATTCTGACACCTCTGTCTCTTCTCTATCTTAGACTTTCCACGTCCCCTTCTCCTACATCAGAAGACTTCTGAATTACACGCAATGTTCGCAAACCACTCTTATCGTATTTTCCACGTGATCAGATTTCAAAGAAAGTCTGTTCTATTTTTCGTTAAGTGTTCAATAATCACATTTCACCTTTTTTAAAGAGGTGGACTCGATAGTTCTTCCATATTTTTTTTCTTTATCAAGGCCTTCTTCTTCGCTTCAAATCCTCTGCAGAATTCCATTCCATTAATTTTTTGTTATCTAGAGCTTTCACGCCTAAATTCCTCCACGAATCAAATGTCATTTCATTAGTTCTTCCATAAAACGTATTGGACAGCTGTGGATTAATCACACGCAAATGTCTGAGACCTACTCAAACATCAGATCAGTTACTTTATAATCTATATATCTTAACGCAAAATTAACCTACACATAATCTAATTATCCCACAACTTGACGCCTTCACCCAAAGAAAAAGAAAAATGTAATGATAACTCGGTTACCGGTATGTAAGTTACAGTGACCTATTAGATTTAATGTTTTTACTTGTGAATCAGCCTGAAAAAAGTTAAATATTTAGCTGAAAAACTAGGTACTTGGGGAAGAGAGAGAGAGAGAGAGAGAGAGAAAGAAATGCCGCCTATGGAAGTTGCGTTACACTAAAATTTAAATGTGTGGCAAGCGCATGAGGACAGCAGTGCAAGATATGGGATGTCATTCATATGTCCTGTCAATACTTACTATCCTTTCATTCTTTCTACATACCCTTAAAAAGGTCGGTTTGTCCCAGAAAAAATAATCGCATTGATTGGAAAGATATTGCCTTAACCAAGCAGGGCAACCAAGTCTTCTAATATCATTTTGGATTTACCCAAGGGCAGGCATTATGTTTCATTATTATCATTAACATTATTTGGCTCAGGGTTCCTGACTGCGTGATCTCCTAAAATGATTCCAATCTGTGCTAGAAGCAACCTTTCTGGGATCTTCAAGGTTTCACAACTGTGCTGCTTTGACTGTTTACGGGCTGCTCGGTGAGCAAGAGCCCGTGCTGACACAAGGTCAGCTTAATTAAACAAAATCAAACAACTTTGGCTGTTGAAAGTTAAACCGCTGGAGGAAGGAAAGTTCACGCACCTCTGAATGACGAAATTAAATGGTTCTGTCCAGAGGATATTTTTTCCTTTTATATGTTTTATTTACAGTAGCCCAGGGTCCGACCAAGTTATTTTTGGCATTGCAATTATATTTTCCATTTTCCTTGAAAAGAGCCTGAAGGGGAGGACAAACTGAAAAAGAAAATTGGCCAACTCTCGACCACAGAGTCCAAGGACAGAAGAAGGAGTTGCCGTACATCATCAGGTCATCTGGTCTCTAGTAGGACACAGAAAAGAAACCACGTATTTATAACCGCCTTATTAATTATTTCGTTCTTGGTATGTTGGCGAAGAAATCTCCGGAATAGACAAAAACTTATGGAAGAATCAATACCATCGCCAGAATGGAGATTATGGAGTGACAACACTGAAAATTATTTTCTTAGTAGGTGGCCAGTTTTACAAAGTTATGGCGAAAATATGTAACCGTGAAGTTAATATATGAACTAGCTTACTATAACTGGGATTCAGGAAATACTTCAGCTGGCTGTAAGGAGGCAGAATTTCGAGCAACTATAGCTGGTTCACGTAAGGTAGTTTCTTGGATGAGTCCTATGCTTACGAGACGTTTGTTTGGCGGCCGCTGATTGGCTGGTACCGGGAGGTAGTCAGCTCCCAGCAAATCAGCGGCCGCCAAACAAACGTCTCGTAAGCATAGAGCTCGCCCAAGAATCTACCCTAAGTGAACCAGCTATAGTGATTTGCAGAGATGATAACAAAGGTTGTATTCTTTTTGGAATATTTAAAAGGTGACTTTGAGGAAAAATACGGCCATGTTATCAAATCCCCCGAAATAAAAAAAAAATAGAAAAACTCGGAAAGTGTAAGAAAATACATGACAGAAAGCGAGAATTTTATGGCATTTTTAAAAAGAAATAACTGAATAGGAAGAAAAGCATAAA
>NC_061106.1:5296862-5301862 GCF_015104395.2 Macrobrachium nipponense | reverse complement strand
GTGTATACAGTCATTCGGTTTTGTGTATTTATCTTCCATTCAAGTAGGAAATCGTCTGTAGTTGGCCATTTAAATTGTGTATCATCCTCAGTTGTATATTTCTCCTTCCTGGATGCTCTTGTCATTTAAATGGGTAATGTTCCCCAGTTGTCTTTTACCTTTTCCTACACATTATACTGCAAGTAAAGCGGCATATCTTTGCGTTACACTTTCCTAGATGCTCCTCAGCTATTTATATAGCATACCTCCCCTTTACAGATGTTGATTACCTTTTACTATTAGCACCTCAGCCATCCGCATAGCATAACCACCCCATTATTATAGTACCCTTTCCTAGGTGCCCAGTTCCCATTCAGATACCATTTTCTCTCCTGCTGTATATTGACCTTTCCTACTGCTCCTCTCCCCTCCATACAGATTATCCTCCTTATTGGTATACAGCTCTTTGCTAGGTGTTCCGTGACTATCCAAATAACATACCCTCTTTCATATATATACTACAATTTTCTAATGGCTCATCTGCTCATAGTAATATGCTCTCCAGATGTATATAACCATACCCCGAGTGCTCCTTATTTACCCAAACAGCATATTGTCCCTTGTTGCTTATTGCCCTTTCCGATGCAGTGTCATGTAATCCAATAGCATATCCTCTACATTGTATATTACCCATTCCTAGGTGCTTCACTGCCATTCAAATCACCTTTCTGCCCAGTTGCATAATACTAATTCCCAGGTGCTTCACTGCCATTCAAATTATATACCTTTCCAGTTACATACTTCCTTTCCTATGTGTTCCTCTGCCATTTAAGTAGTATTTATTTCCTGGTTGTATGCTGCACTTTCTTAGGTTCTCCTCTGCCTCTTAAATCGCATATCCTGCCCACCTGTCTATAACCTGTTCCCGTGCTTCCCTGTGCCAGTAAATCAAAGTATCTTCCCCAGTTTTATTACATATTTTTTTAGATAACCCTCAGCTACTTGAATAGCATACCCTTTACAGATGTATATTAACCTTAATTATTATTCGCTCCTCGGCTTTCCAGATAGCATATCTGTTCAAGTCTTAAACTTCCCTTTCATAAGAGCGGCTTTGCAGGTGAAATAGTACATCCTCCCAAGTTGTACATTATCCATTCGGTAGGCGCTCCTCCATTTAAATAACGTATCTTCCCTAGTATATTATCCATTCCTTGTTACTATTATCTTCCCATTCATAGTTTACACTTTTCTACATACTCCTCTGCCATTTGAATAACATATCCTCTTAGTTGTATGCTATATTTTCATATTTCTTCTGCACCATTTGAATAACACAGTTTCCCAGTTGTGTACTACTCTTTCTTAGATGTTCAACAGCAATCCAAATGCCACATTCTCCCTAGGTGTGTACTATTCTCTCCTTGGTGCTCCTTTGCCTTTTAAATAGTTAATTCTCCCAGCTGTACTATTACCTTGGCTTCGGTGCTCCTCCGCACATCCAAATATAGCACATCTTTACCAGTTGTAGACTACTATTTCAAAGTTGCTACACCGGCTTCCCAATAACATAGCTGCCTCAATTGTAGTCTACATTTTCCAGAATGGTGCCTGCCATTAAAGTAGTCCATAATCCTTTTATAGGTGCTCCTCAGCAATGTGAATAGCATATCCTTCCTCGCTTTACAATGCTCTTGTTTTGGTGCTCCTCAGCCATCTGAATAGTATATCCTACGTTGATGTATCCTTAACAGCACTTTCATAAGTGGCTTGGTTTTCTGCTCATGGAAATATACTCCTTAAGCCTTCCAATCTTCCAACAGATAGTACACCTTTTCCCTAGTGTTCCACAGCCATGTAAATAGCATATTTTCTCTTCCGTTATACTTTATCCTCTCCTCGGTGCATCTCTGCCGTTTGCATAGCACACCCTCCCCAGATACATCTTACCCTTTCATAGATACTGATCGGACGTCTCAATATATTCTTCCTTGCAGGTGACTGCAATTCTTAGGTACTCCTCTACGTACACATAGCAAATCCTCTCCATTTGTACAATACTCCTTCGTACATAATCATCCGCCTTTTCGAGACAGTTCATTGGAATGCCAATCTAAGTGTCACTTTTACAGATTCGTACTGAATATAATAGTTGCAGGGTAATTTTCCATGACCAATATGTTAGGTATATCTTTTTAGGACAGCTTTTTAAGTAAAGATCGGGTCTAAGAAATGGCTTATTTTATAGAAGGAAAAGGTTATAAGTTTTATATTTTCCATTAAGTACTTTGGTAAGTGCGTATGTTCCCATTGAGCGAGTGAGGTAGATTACAGAAGGCTTCATAGGGGATGGGTAATAAGGCTACAGTTTTATTCAAGGAAATCGGAATGCACATCAAGTGTTTATTCTGATAAATGTGAGAAAACTAGAAAGTAAGATGAAATGTAGTACAGTATATCCAATATACGAACTCGGAAGGCTTTTAACAGACCAGATATACATACAAAAGTGTTATGGGTGGATGATGTAACTGGGTTTTTGTGTAAATTGTAATAACGAGAGACTGATATGGAATAAAAGTAAACTTTAATCCCCGTCGTCATGGATAGGATGGAGTTAATTAAAAGTAAATTTATATGAAAAACAGATATAGGACTGAATTCTGGGATATGAGGTCGATTTTTAATGAAAGTCGATTTATACATGTTTGTATATATGATACAATGTTGTTTGGTGATCCTGACCAATGGTCCGTCTAATGGAAAAATTTCTATGTATCCAGAAGAGAAGAAAGTCAGATAGGAGTATGAGCAAGCGGAAGGTTTCAAGAGGAGAAGGAAAGCAGGAAGAAAATGGATGAATGTTTAAACCAGTGGTGAAGATGTAAATGGTTGATTCGAGTAGATAGGCCATATGGTGCATGTTACAGGCGACAGGAGAGTAAACGAAGAATTGAAGAGTCAAAAGTTCTCGCCGACATTTTCATTTTGCTATTGAATCTCCATGGACGATGAGAGGGTTGATGTGCAATTATCATTTTATGTGTGATCGTTTGCGTGCGAGAAATTAGACCGATTGAAGTAGGGAAGTTGAATTATTATTATTAAATTAGATTAAATCAGCCAGTTGAACCAGACCACTAAGCTCATATCTCTCAAAGGGCTGGGCTGGCCCGAAGGATTCAAATGCAATTAAGTAACAGGTCTAGGCCATAGGTCAAAGCACTGAGACTAAATGATGAATGAAACACGAAATTTTTAAGAATGTGCAAAAAAGCATATGCTTCTACACCAGAACATACTCATGCATTAAATAGGTTTACTCACGTTTTCGTTGGTACAATGAAAAACTAAGTATCGATAAAGTTCACAATAAGTTGAGAATTTTAAAATTCGTGTTATTTTTGTTAAATGTCTCGTGGTCTTTTGTATTTTCATAAATGACTTTATATCTTACCAGTTGGTTTACATGGTGAAAATTAGTATGGCATAGGACAGGGTTAGCCTAGATTTCAAGAAGATTCAGGAGTGTTTCGAGGAAATATGGTCGTAGAAATCACACGAGAAGAGTTCGATTTGAAAGTTGGAAAATCTCGAGAGAAGGTAACTGAATGATCGGAAATTTCTTTTGATCAGAAATTTCAAGACGGCAAATCTGAGTAGCGCAGAAAATATCTAGTACCGCAGCAATTAAATTAAGATCAACCTCAGAATTCAGAGCAAAAACTACCAAACCACATTTATTTTCTCATACGAACAGTTTAAACAAAAAAATTAACCTGTGGCTGGGAGCATGAAATCAGAAGTCGTTTTTACTGTAAGTCTGTAAGAAGCATCTTTAAATTATTATCAAAGTTAGGCCAATTCAGGTGGTTATTAACAAGTCTACTTCCGGAGGAGAACAAACTATGAACCTCTCGCGAAGGAAATGAGAAGTAATAGCTGTAATTTCATAAGTGTGATGAAGGAACTTAGTAATGGAAATATGCACGAGATTTAGGAAAAGATTAGCCAGGCGGCGCTTCGGATCAAGTACCAAACTTCCGATAGAAAACCTGAACATAAAGACAGATTTGTAGAAGAGAGAGAGAGAGAGAGAGAGAGAGAGAGAGAGAGAGAGAGAGAGAGAGAGAAATATCCCTGTAGCCTCCATTGTCGGGGAAAGGAGAAACAAGATACCGACGCTGGAGCGTGATCCGATATGGAAGCTGGAAGCCATGAGCCGCGTGGGCCGGCCTGGTGACGCAGTGCCCAAGAACCGCTGAGCTGAAGCTGATGCAGGAAACCAGATAGATGAGACTGGGCCAGTGGCTCTATAGATTCCGAACTACATACCAAGCTGGGAATTTTGGTCGGAAATTTGACATCTAGAATATTTTATGATTTTGGTTTCAAATGATTCCGAGCTCTCCTTCGTTTACTCGAATCTGTTTTGAAAGATTACGACAATTATTATTCATCCACAACTGTTTCGGAATTCAGACAGCTGAAACATAGCATTTTCATTTGAAGAATTTGCATTCACATAAAGATATTTCTATGTCCCTTCAAACTCCATAACCTGTTATCGACGAAAGCACAAGTGATTTTGCAGGTAAATTGTTTCTGCGCCTCCATATGACGCCATGGTCTAGGTACCAAGACAGTAATAACGCCCAGCTGGCAACCGCATAACCAACTTAATAATAATACAAGTGTTGAGACACTCTCTCTCTCTCTCTCTCTCTCTCTCTCTCTCTCTCTCTCTCTTGCGTATCAGAGTCATTGCTGCATTTTGCCTCGCAGTAGCACTAAACACGAGCAGCTACTCCAAGGAAGAGCATCTTGACAGACTATTAGACTCGCTACACCAGGTTACTAATGGGAATGCTTTGGTGGGCATGTATTACGCGGGGAATAACAGCTTCCTCCCTTGTCAAATTAAGAACGGCTGGCTCTGCTGCATTACAGGAATTAATTACAGCGGTGAAGGAATGTAATAAAGGGACAGTGGCAAATGGAGACTATAAATAAAGATGATC
>NC_061106.1:5284362-5291862 GCF_015104395.2 Macrobrachium nipponense | reverse complement strand
ACTTCATGCACACTTTGGGTAGCGAGATCCTCACTTCATTTTCATTCCATAGCCCTAAGAATCTCCTGTGACACTTGGGGCACCATCTGTTACATTCACCAGCCAATAGGGAACCCACTCGGCCGCTTTCCCGAAGGGACTTTCTTCTCTGCTCCCCGACAGCCGCAACAACATCGGCTTTGCTTACACTGACTTTCAGTCTACTCGTTGATCATGCTAAATGTTGCAAACTCTTCCTCTTCATTATTCAGTTCATATCAGGTCATCTAAATATAACAGTTCTGCCCTCCTTGGATAGTGATATATATATATATATATTGTTTTTTTGATATGTTTGTATATATATAAGGAGATATATATATATATATATATATATATATATATATATATATATATATATATATATATATATATATATATATATTTTATATATATATATATATATATATATTTATATATATATATCTATATATTATATATTATATTATATTTAATAATTTAATATTTTATATATAATATATATTTTATATTATATAATAATATATATATAATATATATGTGTGTGTGTGTATGTATATATATGCGCATATACGTATATACATATGTAATTTTTTATGACGAAACGGAATGAGACTGAAATAGGAAAGATGAAAAAAAAGACACGTTAGTCCTGTTGTTGTGGAAAAAAGAGACCGGAATATCTGGAGATTTTAATATATATATATATATATATATATATATATATATATATATATATATATATATATATATATTCTTAAAGGCGACAAAGATTCATCATAAAGAACACATCTATCTCAAAATCTCCTGATATTGCTTCTTCTTTTTTCAATGTACGTAGTAGACCTTGTGTTACAATACAATAACAGAACTAGCCTGTCTTTTAGCTCTCTGCTTTCCCATTTCAGTCTCGTTGCCTTTCCTCGTATCTGCCAAATGCCTTCACGGCTTCCACTAATATTAAGATGACGGCATCTTGTGTGCATGGAACTTCTGCTTTAGTTGCTGCCTCATTATATCATTTCAACGAAATGGTTCACGGAATTGCATGTATATTGCAATGTGCGTAGATAAAAACGTTATGTTTATTTTTAATTAATACCTAAG
The DNA here is from genome assembly GCF_015104395.2 of Macrobrachium nipponense. Lineage (NCBI taxonomy): Eukaryota > Metazoa > Arthropoda > Malacostraca > Decapoda > Palaemonidae > Macrobrachium > Macrobrachium nipponense. Next base: position 5,290,737 of record NC_061106.1, on the reverse strand, counting down.
TATATTAAAACAGCAAAACATTTCCAACCAATTGGTTTTCATTACACAAATGGATGAATATTTATTTAAATGTTAAAGTTAAGAATGTTGAAGTTTAAAAAGAGTAGCCAGCTTGATTTTATGTTGATTAGATCTCATTGTAAAAAAACTCAAAACAATTCCACTTGATTCGTCGTTTACCCGAAATGATACGAAAACAACCCAGAAATGGTTTTATGTTAATTAAATGGGAGATAGTTGCCATATAGATGTGTTCTCTGTTACCCTTTAGAAGTTCCTGAGGAAAAAGAATGTTACTGAAAATTCACATTTTTGTTACTTATATATCTAATAATTGGACGTTAGAGAAATCGGGGAAAAAAGTTTTGCCACAATCCTCAAAATCCTTCAAGTGTAAAGGAAAACTTCTTTTGCATGACCAACTATAAATAAGTGTCCTGTGACCGAGTGGTAGGGCAAGCCAAAGCCATGTTCATTATCAAGTCCTAATAACTCTGCGACGAGGGGCTGCCCTTGGCCAGGATGATTAGTCAACATTTTTGCTGGGTTTGGAAGGGCTAGATTCATGAGGCTAGCTATTTATCTCCTTTACCTAATGTTTGAAATCGGAAAGCCATTTGTGATGGAGAAAAAGGCTAATTGAAGTAAGAAATATACGTAACACACGTACAAATTCGTCTGTACAAGTTTGCTAGGACGCACATTTTTCTTTTCCTCTCTGTCTTCTCCTGAAAAGAGAAAGAGAGAGAGAGGTTAAAATCGGGCGTTCTTACGTGACCCCCCCAGAGTTGTCAGCTAGAAGGAACAAATGCCTCCAGTGGATGTTTGATGCGTGTGTTCGGTGGAAACGTTCTTCGCCGCAGGACTCGCTCGGTTATTTAATTTAACAGGATACTGATATATAATCTTAAGAAATAGTGAATTAAAACATCACAGCTTTGCGGGGAGAGCATGAATATTTGGAGTTACTAGTCCGCTTTTAAGACAAGTAGAGAATATACGAAAGATTCTTCGAGCACCCATACAGGTAACTAAGATTAGTTTCCTCAGTAAATGAAGGTGAGAAAGATAGGATTCATTGTCATGCAAATCGGGGCTAATACTGTTGCGTCGTTATTAACCAAAAACAAATTTGTTTAACTTTATCGGAAGGATTTTATTAATATTCAAATGATGTCAATGGATGACAACAGCTTCCACAAAAGTATGAAAGGGTTAATTAAACTGGAGAGATTTCCTATGATTGCTCTACGGAATGTTTGAAGAATGTTTGATAGCAGAATAATTCCAAAGTATCGAGGCCAGATGAGCTCGCTTTCTCTTCTGTGACAGCCAGAGAACCAGTCTGGGAAAATTAGATTTTGTACAATAAAAGATAACAGAAGATGACATTCAGGTGATGTCAATTTTAGGGAATCTTAGGCCGATGTGGAAACAGTGGAAGCAAGTTAACGATTTTGGTGAAAGGTTTGACAAACAGCGACTACTCTTGCGAAAAGATGCCCCTTTCTCCAATACAGTATATGCCCTTTTGTTTCTTCCTGTTCACCCAAACTGAACTTGACTCGACCTACCCAGTTTTGGTGTTCTTTGGTGAAACCAAAACTACTGACGAGTTTAGTCATTCAATATGTGTTAGGGAAAAGGGACACCAAATGCGAACTTCCGAATAAAGAGTCTTTGTAAACAGACAGCTCCTTTCAAGAGATCTCTTCCGTGATCCGGCAAACAGAGGGCGCGCTTTCTGTAGATCCTCGAGTCTTGTAATTGGGTCTGCTCTTCAGTTCTTTTGGTTTGTATATATATTTTTTGGGGGAGGGGACTGGGGGTGATAGGTACCACACAGATCAAGTGTGTGTGCATTTCGTGTTTCAAAGCATCGCAAGGTGTTTCATCCATTTTTTCTTTTTACTTATCCTTCACCATTTCTTAACGTTAGCCCTAAATTATCTCCGTTTTATGCATGGAACTTTCTGTAGGTGCAATGCATCTGAGAGTGTCATCCTTATCAACAAGATTCAAAACGTTGTTTCCGCCTGTGTGGTTTTGTTATCCCACATCTCAAGGTAGAGAGAAAATAATTGGGAGGTATATTCACTGGGTGACCTCGAACTGATTGCTTTTTGGAAGAAAGTTGCGCAGGCTTGACTCCTGAAACAGTTCCTCCCCATTGTTGATAATTTCGAGTTGTTCATATACCGAATATATCGCCCATCCTTCATCGAATTCTGGTTTACAAGTTCCTGGGATATCCTGCTCTCGAGTATACGCTGACGCACACCGAAAAAGAAAGGACCTTTCTGCGGATGAAATGCTTCACAGCCAGTTACATAATTGGTCTGGCTTTGGCGAAGGAATACCCTCAATCTGGTTCCCGCCTCCATTCTGTTAATTTCAGCACCGGTAATGATCATTCACTGTGCCAGATATAGGGTCTGAATATTGTGTTTTTTCTCAGAACTAAAACTTGCTGACTTTGCCTCCAAGCACACTTCATCCTTATTTTCCTGCCGTGGATTAAGATGTACTGGAGCATGCTTGATTTTGTCTTCCTGTCATTCCTCAGATTAGACCGGTTATGTTCGCGTGGCTTGTACGATCAGTAAAGCGTCTATATAAACTCTACTTCTGATCATTTACTAAGTGAATGATTAGCTAAAATGTTTATTTAAGAAATAATTATTGTACAGTATGGTAGTTGCTGTAGACGATATATTTGTATATGTATAAAGTAAAGCTTTCATAAACATATGTGCTCCCTAGTACCCTCGACGTTTTTAACTGTCATTCAATACTATTCTGACAGTACGGCATTCAGTGGTACCGTTTGATACCATTCTGACAGCTCGGCATTTAGTGGTATCATTTGATACTATTCTGATAGTAAAGCATTTAGTGAATATATAGATAATGGAAGAGCAGAGAGAGAGAGAGAGAGAGAGAGAGAGAGAGAACAAGGAACAATGACAAGAATAAGTTATAACATTTCAGCAAATAAAATATGACATTTATGTCATTTGAGGAATGAAAATTATATATAATTTACTGGAGGTTCAAAAAATATAAAGGAAGGAGAGAGAGAGAGAGAGAGAGAGAGAGAGAGAGAGAGAGAAGAGAGAGTTCTACGAGCCCTCTTTTGAAATCCTGGCTGGACGGGCCTTAGAGCAGCAGCGATCGTTATGCCACATTCATAAGGGTCTGGTGGTGGCCTTTTGTTACAGTGGAACCTTTTCACTTTTTGTTAAGGAAGGGAAGAAGGCAAACGAAAGAATGGGCGGCCGCTGAATAGGAATCAATCGTTTTGGAAACAGTGCAAAGCAGTAATCTCTGAGATCCTGATTAATTTGTAATTTTGTAAATATTTTCATCTGGTGAGGATATTTTGAAAATGGATATAAAACTGAAAATATTCCCCAGCAAAAAATACAATCATAAAGTATGCTTGCGTCTACACCAGTACTCAGTACTCACATTCGAGTGAAGTATCCCAACCTTGATTACTCCGACACTGTAAATTTGTTAAATGGAGGTAATGTGGTAGAACTTTGTCATTATGTATATGAGATATTAAATTACTATAAGAGCTAATTATAGTATATTTTGGGAGTGATATTGTGTTTTGAATTGAGTTCGGCTGTTTATTGATTTATGTCTATTTATTTTTTGTGAACTTAAATATTTATTCAAAGTTAGTCTTACTTGTGCAAGATTATTTTATATAATGTAAATAGTAACAATATAATCCTCTAGCTTTGTAAGTCTGTTGTGATATCTAGTCAATAAAGTAAATAATAAAGTAATATATTCAATGTAGCACCAAAGTCCACGTGCTTGAGAATATCATAAAATCCACATAAGAAGACCAGTGAAAAACGGGATTGGAGCAAGTACTTTCGTAGTATATTCTACATTTTCAAGTTCACACTAAGTGAAAACATTGTTGTTGTTTAAGATTAAGCCAGCCTTGTGCTGGCACGGGCTCTTGCTCCTGGAGCAGCCCGTAGGTAAAAGCAGTTTACAGAGCTTAATATACAAAATTAAGCTCTGGTGGGCGGAGTTACAGTTTTTGAGTAGGGCAGCATGTTCTCCAAACAGAAAGGACACCGAAAGAGGATCAAGAGATAATCCAGACTGGAGGTTAAAATTCCTGGTGCCCGTGGCTTCAATGAACACAGTTCATTGAAGTCGTTGGCCCTGCAGATTATATACGAAGGATCCCAGTTAATGGCATGGCCTGTCTTAAGCCAATGATCTGAAATGCCATTGTTTGTTAGGCCTCTTGAAAGAGCATATATGCGTAGGGAACATTCTCTCTCTCTCTCTCTCTCTCTCTCTCTCTCTCTCTCTCTCTCTCTCTCTCTCTCTCTCTCTCATTGTTTTAATCCTTTTGATGTCTGGCCAATATTAAGTCGAAATCTTAGCAGATTTAAATTTAAACACAGCTCAAAGCCCCTTAACAGATTGCCCAACAATACAAATATTCTAAACAAGATAGTAATAATCAACATAATAATCAATTATATTAAACCATTATATAATAAAAATAATGCCAAATTCTGTAAACTTGTAATATGTGAGAAAATTTCTTGGGAAAATTATGTTTCAAGCTTGTCGACAAATACATCTATGAAAGATATTTGTAAGAAAAAAAAATAAGGAAAATTAACGGGAAATATAGAATGCACCCAAGAAGTGCAATAAACCAAAATGAGAAATTGTATCGTGACCCTTATGAAATATCGAATATAATAAGGAAACTTTGATAAAAATTGTTGGATTCCACCGCATTGTCTCCCTGTTGTATCTTATGCTTTTTCAATGTCAAAAAATATTGCCACTTAATGTTGCTGTTAGAACTGAATTTTTTGTTATGACATATGTCAGTAGTGTATTGACCATTTTTCTAGTATTTTGCATAAACAGCTTCTCAAAGATATTGGTCTGTAATTGGAGGGGTTGCTGGAATCTTTCCCAGGTTTATTTACTGGGATAATGATAGCATGTTTCCATTTAACTGGAAAAAACAAATTTCATTCAGACTGTGTTGTAGAATTTTAGTAAATATCATTGGGCAATAGGAGCTAGTCTTTGTATCATTTCAAATGATATATTTATCATGGTCTTGGACCGATAGATGACATGAATTTAGAACGTTATTTCATTTATCCATATTAAATGCATAATTATATTCTACATCTTCAGTGGTTTCTGGTATTTTCCTTCTGTTCTGAGTTTCAGTGCAAATGTGTTTGAATAAGAAGAGTTAAGCTCTTGAATTAAATGGAATTGAACCTTTCTTGATTATTGTGAGAATTTGGTTTTAAAAATGACCATCTATAAGTATTAACGGGACTGAGAATCATAAGTCAATCAGAATATTATGAGCTGGTTAAATTAGATGGGAGAACACATTGGTGGATGTCATAGCGACTTTTATCTTGTTCAAATGAAATGCAAATGAAGCTTGTTGATTCAAATAACTAGAATTCAAAACATGGTCATAATTTTGATTAAGACAAGAGGGTTGTAAGAGCGAAGCGAAAGTGGCGTGTAAAGAGAAAATGCATAAAATATGACTTTTGGCCAAATACACCGAAATCCCAAAATTCCAAGAGTTTGAGGTTCCAGTAAGGAATGCATTGCGAGTATAATGCGGGTAGAAAGAGGAGAGGAATAAGTGGCAGGATAAGAAATCAGTCTTTTGATTATAAAAGAAATCTGTTGGAGGTAGCATTGTTTGACATGAAAGAATATCATGTACAAATATAACTGAAACTGAATAAACCTGTCAAGAAAAAGTTGAGAGCGAAAAAAAGGAAAAGTTACAGATGTACTTTGGGGAAACGGATGTAATTAGAGAGAAAAAATACTAGTACTGATAAGAGAGAAGTTAATTGCAAATGGGTCGTCTTGTTGTTTGAGATTAAGCTGGTTTTATGCCAGCACGGGCTCTTGCTCATGGAGCAGCTTGTAGACATTGATCTTTGTATGAAATATGAAATGAGTATTTTGAAGACTTGTTACATTAGGGAGGCAGATTTGCATGATGCAAAGGGTAAACGTTTGACAGTACATGTGGTTTTTTAATCTAATAAAGTTTGCAATGGAGGGTGTAAAGTAAATTCGTTGAAATCAGTTATAGTCAGTTAGCATGAAAGGGAAACTTTGTAAGAAAAAGTGGATCTCAGGCAAGTTGTGCCCAGGAGCGCCTCTGGCGTGATCGGTATGGTGTTGGCGTGCCACCTTGGTGGTCGCGAGTTCGATTTTCGGGCATTCCATTTAGGGTTAAGAGATGTGTATTTCTGGTGATAGAAGTTCACTCTCGACGTGGTTCGGAAGTCATGTAAAGCCGTTGGTCCCGTTGCTGAATAACCA
>NC_061106.1:5211862-5274362 GCF_015104395.2 Macrobrachium nipponense | reverse complement strand
AATATCTTAATTTTCTTTTTATTCTTAATTTTGTTGGCCTTTTTCGGCAGCAAATGTATCCGTTTTACTTCCGTGTGCTTTGCAGTCGTTGGAAGCAGCGAAACTGTGATATGGGAATTTAACCAGCTTATTAGGGCTTTGAAATGTAGTCTGAAAAGCCACTTAATTTTACCTTTGTCATTAATGGACGTATATGAAAGTATTTATATTACGTGGGTGGTAGATGTAATAGTCTGATGATTAAAAAACAGTATGTGTTCATTTGATTTTATTCTTTATGGAAGTGGCAGTAACTTTTAATATATCGAATGTCCTTCTTTTAGAAACTGGTTTTTGCTAGAATTCAAACTCTTCCTTTTTTTATCCATGGTGCATGATGCTGTAGCAGAGATTTCGTTAAAAACTGAATTTTCATCATTATATTTCCCCCCACTATTTGTGAAGGTACTATGTATTAGATTATGAATATGTAGATTCGACGCTAATGGATGGCCTTTTTCACAAACTTTCATTCTCCATCTCAAAATACATTGATCCACTTGCCCTTTTACTAACTTATTTCTTTTCCTTCATCACTGCTTTCCTTACCTACTGAAGCCTCTCACTTTCCAACTGCTGAGCAAACAATTTTTGTCAACAGCTTTCACATCTTCCACTACCTCTGTCATCTACTCTTAGCTTAAATAACCTTTAGTTCAATCAGAATTTATTCATCCGTGCTCTCTATGTTTTCATTGGCAGCACTCGTTTTTTTTCCGTTACTTTTCTGACCTCTCACCTCTTCTCTCAATCTACGATCAATCATTTTATTTCCTCGCTAGTACCCGACTGTTTTCTGTAGACAGTCTAGTTGTCAGTAAACAATAATCTAGACGTTAGGTATGTAGTACATACTATCATAGCCTTCACCTTTTCAGGGTCCATAGAAACAGTTGGAACAATAAAGACCACCTGCAGTCGTTGTCATCAGCACCTACACAAACCTTTGAAAAATAATCATATTTGGTGAGAAAGAAATAGGTGATGAATTTGGAAGCAAATATCATAAGAACACCTCTCTATAAAGAAAAATGTCTGCAAATCATCTGGATCATCTGGACGTCCTTCAATAAAAAGCGAATTGCGTGGGAAGATTCTCATAATGACGTATCATGAGGTAGATTATTGACTCTTGAAGGTCGATCGCTCTTGACTGTTTTGGTCTTAAGTGTGTTTCACTTAGGATGTCCGGATTATTTCTTAAGGTTTCAACTACAAATAATTACTGCAATGTCTGGAAGTTTTTACACTCGTTGCTGTTCGGCAGTTTTCGCCATTCCCTGGCGGTAGTGATTATGTCCCTGCTGGTCTTAGTTTGGTTAATTTATCCTGATATGCTCATTTAGCCTATTTATCCGGGTCTTCGTACCAAGGTTAAGCACTGGTGTCTATAAAAAAAAATCTATAGACCTGATCATTTTCCCTTGCGAGGAGATCTACGTTGAAATTAGACAACAAGCATGATTTAATGCTCTAGGTTGCAGGCAACTTCAGCAAAGAGTTCTATGAATTTGATTTCTTAGAAAATGAATAAATAAATAAATTATATGTGCATATATAATTATATACATCTTAAAATCTGTTAGATATTATCACGTTTTCAAAACTAATAGATAGTGCCTCAGTGGCGTAATCAGTATGGTCTTAGCCTGCCACCTCGGTGGCCGAGAGTTCGATTCTCGGGCATTCCACCGAGGGTTGAGAGATGTGTATTTCTGGTGATAGAATTAGAAATTCTCACTCAACGTGGTTCGGAAGTCACGTAAACAAACAAACAAAACTAATTGATAAAAATATGAACATTTCATAGAACTTGCCGAAAATGAGTACCCAAAGCTGGTGACATAAGATTTATTTTCCAGATTGAAAAACACCAATGGTTTTGTCAGGAATACCTCATTGTAGGTCTTCTACCGAGCAGTCCTCATTGGAATCATGAGTAGAACTAATCTGTCTGTCTACAAACCACAGAAAAATCACAGAAAACGAAAAGATTTTTACAAGTGTTTACCTGCTTGTGTGTGTGTGTATGTGTGTCTGTGTAAAAGAGAGAGAGAGAGAGAGAGAGAGAGAGAGAAGAGAGAGAGAGAGAGAGAGAGAGAGTGCATCTGACCTGCCCTTTTGTCAGCCACCAAAAATCGCGAGATTGCTGGAGCCATGGTCGAACTTTAGCCAGCTGAGTGAGAGCGGACAACTTTACTCTGACCCTGGGAGTGCTCTGAGGAATGTCTGAGGGAGACTTGATTTATAATCGAAAATCTTTTGTCATTCCTCTTTCCTGGCTGCCTCATAGTGATGGAATCCCGTGTGGTTCTGTATCACCTAACGATATTTAGTATCACCTAGCGATATTTATTCTTTGTTACTCTTTAGTGGCGTGTTCTGGTCGTCATGTGGGAGGAAAGTGCCAGTCGGTTTTCCACGAGAAAAACATATTTCAAGAGATGCCTAATTGACTGGTGAGCGAGAGTTCGAACCCAACTCATAAGAAAAAGACATCTTCGTTTATTCTTCGCCTGTACTGAAGGCTTGAAGTGGTAAGCGTCGCAGAATGCATGGGAGTTAAGAGTTTAAGACCAGGAATCTGTTGAAATACACGCCAAAGGAAACCCCACTAAATGTATGCATTTACTTTTTCTTGTGTACCTCGAATTGCGTTCTTCTGCTTTTGGGTCAGTAGAATTTCGTCTTCCAATAGTTATCAGAAATGCTTCAACGGTGAAAATAACAATCCGTAGAAAATTGTCTCATTTTGGGAAACATTTCTAATGGTTCTGTTTTCATTAAAAATCCATTGTTCGCTGGTAACATAATTACATGAGCAATACTGAGAGGCTCCCGAAAAATTATTATTATTATTAGAGAACCCCCTTTTTTTTTTTTGTTCTACAATAAATATACCCCAACAGCGTCCCAACATTATTTACATGTGTGAGGAGTTATATTTTTTAATTTTTACAAAGTATTTCCTATTGTATAATGAAGACCACTTTGTGGTATTATTATTTTATTACTAATGTTTTCAGTCTTTTTCTCCTGACCGCAGTAGAGTGACTGACTATTTGACCGATGTGACAAACAATTCAACATTCCGAACCTTGAATGCGAGTGGAACACTTGTCCATTGTAAGAGGAACATTTCAGACACCTACAACAATTCCGTAATGCAAAAATACCGCGTGTGAGCCCTTTATCTATCAAAACCAGAAGCAGTTTTGTGCTGGAAGAAGCAGCAACATTTAGAACTTTCTTTTGAGGTCTTAAAATATTGCCAAATGGTGCAGGAGTTATTCTTTAAGCTTAAAGAAACATTGTTGAATGTGGATCAAGATACCTTTGAGGTAATGCTTTACTAAATAAAACCTGAATCATTTCAGATATTTGAGAAATTTGACGTTTTCCTTACAGAATATAATCCAGAGTTGAAATCTTTCACTGTGTTCAGGAATTAGGTCAAGGAGATGAGTATTGATATACTCCTTTCGCCGCTTTTCTTGAGATTGATTTAAAAAGTTGTAAATATTCGATGATTTCCTAAAGCTCTTGTAGATTTAAAGATGGATGCAGAAATTTCAATCGGGGAAATAATTTACGTTGCAGGTGGTACCTACTGCTGTTTGGACCATTACTTTCATCACCTATTTCTGGGACTTTTACGTTAACCCGCGTGGCGTAGCCATTCACCTTTTATGGCCTGATCAAGTATTCATAAAAGCTTTCACCACGAATACCAAGAACAGGTGGCGTTCGATGTTGGTTCTTTTTCTGCAAAGCTCAACTTTATCCATGGCAGTACTTCATTTTGGCTGAGTAGTAATCTTTGTTTCTATTAGAATATTTAACTGTTCAGACTCTCTCTCTATCTAACTGTCTTACAGATGGTCAAAGATTCCATTACTATACACGTAATACCCATACACACCCTATACATATATATATATTATATATATATATATTAATATAGATTTATATATATAGATATATATATAGATATTTTATTTAAACAAAAACTAACTGGATCTCATTTAAACAGGATGATTTCGGATGGATCACTAAAGGTACAAGCTTACAGGGACCTAACTGTCCAGATCGTCCGGTATCCAGAGGATGGGGACAGTTAGTCCTCTAAAGCTTGTAACTTTTGTGAATCAATCACCATTAGAAGCCACTGTTTAAATGAGGTTCTTCTAAGGAGATGTGCGCGAACGTATTTTACGAATTCATTTGTCAAGGGGAGATAATGATTAGTTTGTGAACATATTTAGTGAATAGACACATCAAAGTTTTACGTTAATATTAATAAGTAAAATCGAATTATTAATAGTGAAATAAAATGATTTTAAATAAATATAATAATTAAATGATTGTCGAAATTGCAATTACCAAAATATTTTAATGTTCATTACTCACTAACAGTTATAAATAATCAACATCTTGCGGCATGGGAATTTTACCCTTATGTTTGAGGCAAAAAGGACTAGGGTTAGAGTTGGCAAATGTACAAACGCGGACCGGGACATGAAAACATAAGTATTGAACGACGTTTTTATACAATAAAACGATTTTTTGCCATGTGTCGCGGATGGACGTTGTTCCCTCTAGAGGCCTGATATGTAAATCTCACAGCCAACACTACATCGGGCACACTACAACGCCCCTTCGGAGACGTCTCCTCGCTTACAGAAATGAAGAGGCCATTCATTAACACGGTATAGATGTTCACGACAGGATGACATCTCTACGAGAGCTGATAGAAGGCACTCGGGTCGGGCACATACAGGGTCACTATGGTCGCCCCTTTATAACAGAAGCTGTAATCATCGCTATGCAGAAACCGACCCCGAATATTCAATAAGAGTCGGATCGATCATCATCTCCCCTCCAGCAGGAGAAGGAATGTGCGAGCCAATATAGACCAGACTGAGCATGCCTCAAACCAAGGTCCTTGCCCCAAACTACGGGGGCACGATGTGCCCCTCAGAGGACACGACACGTGAGTGCCAAGAAGACCAAGTAACCTGCTTGCTCAATTCACTGAGGCCCCGCCCAACACGAACCTCCAGCCGTTAATCAGCATAGCCCATTTGGACGCACACATCCGCTCAAATTTAATATGATACACATTTATGTATACACAGACATTTGTTTATTTGTAACCCTACAAACGCTATAAAATATTGTTGTATTTGTATTTCTATATTGTATTTATGTATGTATTTTTATATATCTGTATTTGCAAACCAACATGTAGCATTATACTAAATTTCAAACTTATTTATGGAAACACCAGCACATGCTATACTATGTCTTGAATATTTATCTAACCACCTGCTTAAACTTTCACTTTTGTTGTCGTAAATGTTTTCATGTTCTTTGTACCCAAAACAACGCCTTGAAATAGTTAAGCTGTAACTTCCTTGAACAACCAGGACCCATCATACCACAAGGTCAGTCTTCTCACACGCTGATATAAATAGGACGAAAGGCCTGACTGTAAGTCAGTAGCCCCTTGATAATGCCATAAGGCGAAACAGCTATCGCGACAAAATTCAATAAATGGCAGAAGGAAGTCTGCGTATATTTCACCAGAAATTGACGAACGAGAAGTGGAAAATCCTCAGTCGGTATATAGATGCCTGCAAGAACCTTATTGTTACCACTAAAGCAATTGCTTTAAACGAATACTAATATATATATATATATAGATATATATAATATATATATATATATATATATATATATATATATATATATTCACCCTAACCCTTTATGCATCACTTTGCCTGATTTTTTGAATCCATGACTATAAGTTCAAACCTCTATCCTAGCGCGGGAAAACTAAGAACTACCTCCTCTGCAGGTGACATTTCCGTCGCTTAGTTCCCGCCCAGTGGATGGTTTTTGTGATAAGCGTATCTAGAAATGCGCGAAGAAAAACGAGCAGTGAATATGTCATTGTGGCTATTAAAAACATAGAATTATATAGGAAATTGGACCAATAAACAGTATGCATATTATATATCTATATAGATAATATATATATATATATATATATATATATATATATATATATAGATATATATAGATATATATATAGATATATATATAATATATATATATATATATATATATATATATATATATATATAAATAAATAAATGTATAAAAATATTTCTTACCTTATATGCATACATATAAATTTATATATTTGTGTGCATGTGTGTACATACATACATACAATTATATGCATGTATGTATGTACACACACACACACACACACACACACACACACACACATATATCAATTATGTATGATAAATTCGTAAAGTAACTAAGTCTACGCACCACCCGTTTCACGGTAGAACCAGCTCCGTTTCAGGGAATCCCTTCCCCCTCCCCCCACACCCCCACCCATTCCCTTCGGAGGGGGGCGAGGCAGGATGAAACTCCATTATAAAAACACACGCGTATTCGAATGCAATGTTGTGTTAAAATTTCAAAGCAATCGGTGAAGAACTTGGAGATTTAAGATTTTGAACAAACGAACATTTACTTGTGTATATATATATATATAATATATATATATATGATATATATATATATAATAATAATAATATACATGGATATCTATATACATAACCACAGATCAGATAAGAAAACAGCATGATCATCATTTATCGTCAAGACATCACTTACTCCATTCTAAAATGGAAAAGTTTTGAGTTTTCCAAAAGTGGAACGTCATTCGTTAGCAGGAGATCTTCTTCCGCTTAAACTATGTATATATTCCAGCCCGCGAGGGTCTCAAGCCTTTCCCTTATTCTTGAACGATTGCTCTTCCTGCACTGAAGCTGAAATGCTTCCCTGAGAAATGACATCTGTGGAGTTCGTCATAACTGGACAACTTGCTACTGTTACACACATGTTATAACTTAGCACAGTAAACTGTCTTTTAATGCGGTATTTTTCAACTGAAGAAGTATCGGTATGTTTAAAACCATGTAGATTATATCTTGTTAGTGACACATCTTATTAATTTTAAAACTATGTAGATTATATATTGTTAGTGACAACCTCTTATTAATTTGGTCAATTTTTAAGTTCTGTGAGTGCATGGAAAAGAAATAAAATCCAGGAATTTATAAAACGTAATGACGGTTATTGTATTTAGATGCTCATATGAGGCCGTATTAAAAATGCTGGCTTATAACGTTTATTTTTCTGTTTGCGATTAATATATTTAAAAAAAATTTATTTGAACATGGATTTTCATCTTTTTGAAATAAAGGACTCTCTCTCTCTCTCTCTCTCTCTCACATCACTCACACACACACACACACACACACACACACACACACTTTGTATATCTTAGCCTCATCCCTGGAAAGGCAATCGACACTTTTTTCGGCTCGATGGCCGTATTTTTTTGTGGCCCACTCCAATTTCCGGCAGCCAATCAGCGATCAGGAAGTTTCGAACCACGCACGATTTTCTCATTCCATGATCCAGGATTTGGTTTTGGTGCGGCTTTTTCCGCTCTCGAATTTTCAAGAGATTTTGCGTATCGGTTGTGTCTTCCCTTGAACTGAAAAACAAGTAACAGTCAGACAAATAGATTTCCATGTTTAACCCTAAAGTCACAAGCAATCATGGTTCAAATGATTGAATTGAAAACTTTTTGGGTTTTGAACCCTACAGAATATTTCCCTGTTCATTTTGTATGACAGTGCTATGCAAATCCAGGAACGCGAATGAAGTCGATGATTTTCGGTTCCTATCATATGATTCCATCTGTGAGGAGCCTTTCCTTCCATTTTCTTGGTCTTTTTGGTTGGGGTTGTAGGCGTTTTTCATATTTGGTTTACTTTTTCTGTCTTGGCTCTTTCTGCCAAATGTTTTCATATGTTCTGACGCAGAAAAAACGCTGGTTCTTTTTCATTTAATCAGAGATAGATATTCATATGAGGGCCGTGTCACGCACGAACGAAAAGGGATATAAAATATTTTCTTATATCTTCGTTCTCGAATTACTAAAATTTTCAGTGGTGAATGAACTCGAAGTGTTGCATGTGTTAGTCAGTCTGGGTTGTGGGATGAGACTGTGATGTCACTGACCGTCAAAAATAAAAAAATAAGAAGATCTGTTACAGAAAGAGACTTCAGACTCGCACTGTTGTTCTGTTCTTCCCCAGAACTGGAGACCTGATGTGACCAGAACTCAGATTTATCTTTTCATTCACCAAGGTTCTTAATTGGTCCCAAACGATTCAGTTTCATCCATTCACTCGGATTTATCTTCTCGTTTCACCAAGGTTCTTAATTTGTCCCAAGCGATTCAGTCTCATCCATTCACTCGGATTCATCTTTTCGTTTCTCCAAGGTTCTTAATTTGTCCCAAACGATTTGGTTTCATCCATTCACTCCCCCTTTACGCCACCTCCTCCACAGGCAGTCGCCAGTTACCGTCATCGGGTAGTTTATTTCGGGAGAGTAATTTTTGACTTGGTGTCGACACCTGTTTGCTTTCCTCAACAAGCATTGATCGCGACCTCGCCATTTCCTGCCACCCGCGTCCACTTGCTCTCGCTTCATCATCATCATCATCATTATCATCATCATATTTCAGAAGCTTGATATCTTGCCTTATGAGAAAACAAATTGATACTGATGTGAGATTAATAGCTATAAGAGAACCGGCACTACTGGCACCGGGTGTGGCTATATAGCTTAAAGTTTTTGTACGTCAGGGGAGATATATTAATGTCTCTTGTCTGGCGGTATGGGCACATTCTCTGCTGTGTGGGGCATCATGACCACTTGGCAAAAATATGCATAATGAGTAGTTGCTACGACGTAAAGAAATGAGAACAAAACACCATTTTCATGAAGATTAACGATAATCTCTCCAAGTTTAAAAGGAGTGAAGGCGTTTTATGAGAAAACTGAGGAAAATAACTATGAAGAAAACAAAATCCATAGAATGCAATGAGAAACAGTTGGTAACGATTACATTATTAAATTATATATATATATAAAATATATATATATATAAATATATATATATATATATATATATTTATATATATATAAATATATATATATATATATATTTGTATATATATATATATAGATAAATTAAGATATAAGATATAGATATAGATATGATATGGATATAGATATAGATATAGACCAGGTGTGTTGGATCCTAGGTACTTATCTCCTTATAATTCCTATCTGTCACTTATACGACCCTTCATTGTCCTCTCAGTTTCTCATGTATGTCAGTCTGTCTGCTAAGTAAAGGATGTTGAGTTAAAAGTTTTTGTAGCTACTCCAATGTTTCAACTTACCTTTGTGGCTTATACCTTTATATATATATATATATATATATATATATATATATATATATATATATATATATATATATAATGCACTAGTTGACCAACCTGGTGCTGCCTTGGGAAACTGATTGACAACCTATAAATCTCTCTCTCTCTCTCTCTCCTGGTACGACAGTTGCTTTGGTTTCATTGCCCATCATTTTTGATATTTTATACTTCACTCCATCTCCCCCCCCCCCCCCCCCCCCCCCCTCCCCCCCCCCCCCCCCCCATTCCTATCGGGGCTGAACTCTGGCTTAAGGGTGAAGGGCATCGGGAGTGTCACTTAGGTAGGCAGGTATAGATTCAGTCAGCTCATTCGTCTTACACTGGCTCTTGCTTTTTAACAGCCAGTAACTGGTGATTGGTGTCTGTATTCTTATCTGCAACATACAATTCGGCTCAGTCTAACCACTGGGCCAGAAATGAAAGTAAGTACTGGGAGACAGTGTTATAGAAACAAGTTCTAGTAAGTGGGAGAGCATGGGAAGGAAAAGATAAAATTTTAAGAGGAAAAGGATGGGAATCAAAGTTTCCTTGGTATGCGATGAGGGTTGGTTATGTGGTGAATGAATAATATTTTGCTTATACTTAGGATGGCTGTATGCCTTATAGGTTTTCTCACTCGAGAGTGGCTGAGTTCCAGGCAGCGTTGTGGTGTTGATCTTCTCTGTACCACTCGTGAAAGTATCAGGAGAAGAGGACAACAGAAAGGATTGGATTTTTAGGTGAGCCAACTGCTATTTGAATTGAACAGCAGGTGCTTCTTGGGTTTGAAGGTTTGGATGAGGTGAGGTTGAATGCAGCTTAGCAGTGGTCAAGTGGTTTTCCTGTAAGTTGTTCAAAGAGAATGATGATCCCTTCAAATGTAAGTGTTATGCAACTTTCTATGATTGATTTTGGACCTTCTTGGTTGGCACTGGCTGCAATATTAGAGGAGGAAGGAGAAGGGTGTGAGGACAGGGTCTGGGAAGGGAGATGGTTGGCTTGGGAAGGTGAAGGGGGATTGGATTAAAAGGAATGGACAGGGCAAGCACTGTTTCACTTGGCAATGACTTGTTTTTTTACTTTCTTGAGCTGCTTTTATGTTCTGGGTGATAAATTCTTGCCCAGTGCTGCTGAAAATGTCTGTTGCAATTCTATCTTGGTCGACTCAGGTTCTTGCTTGGGTTTTGGAATGGGTCTTGATGGTCTTGGAGGTGTGAGCAGTGGACAAGTTCCTTTCATCTTTCCCATTATTTCATGTCTAAATTTGCACTTCTTTTCCCAAGCGTGATGTTGAAGAGAACAGTTTGGGCATTTGCTTTCTTCTGTTTCTCCTATCTTGAAAGCATTGAGGCACTGTTTTGTAGAGTGTGGTTTGCTGCTAATACCACACTTATCTATAGCTGTGCAGCAGCTGCTGTGGTGTCCAAATCTATGGCACATAGTGGCTCAGGTGTGAAGGCTTTTGTCAGGAAGAATCCCCTTATTCCTGGGAAAAATTGGTTGGGCATATCTCCTTGAAAGGTGGTAATGATTTTTCTTGTGGGGGTCCCCAAATTCCCAATACTTCAGTGTGCGTCTAGAACATTCCACAGATGTAAAATGGGACCTAGAAATTCTTCTATTTTTTCTGATTTTTGGTGTGATGATCATATCACCAACAAAATTGGGTTCCACTGACAGGCTTAGATGTGGGTTTTGTTTTTTGAGCTTTGCTACTGCTCCATAAGCAGACAGTTCTTCTTTGGGAGAGACTCGATATTTTGGAAGAGGTGGCAAAGGATTGGTTGCAGGAGACTTAATTGGAAAGGGACTTCTTCATTTTCATTGGGTGATTTCCCGAGTGCCTTCTTCTTCTTATGAACAGTAGTCCATCCTTCAGCATTAGCTCCAGTTTCAGCTATAGGAGAGCATGGTATCACTGAATTTCCATAAATGGAGGGGTTATCATCTTCCATCTGAGAAGCGGAAGAGTTTGATGTCTGAGTTTGTCACTGTTCATCTCAACGACCTCGAAAACTATGGATTCGAGACTAATATCTGTTGTTTTAGGTTATTATTACATGTCACCCACTTTTCATGAGTATTCTAAGGATAATATTTATATATAAAGGGCAATTTCTCTCTGTTTGTCTGTCTGTTTGTTTGTTTGTTCGCTATGCAGACCCAGATTATGAAAGCTAGGGCTACCAAAGTTTTATCATTGACTCGCCTCCCCCCCAGGAAGGTTTTAGTCAAAATCCAAAATTCAAGGGCAGTTTCCAAGGGGGTCATAAATCCTCATTCTTTACAACTTTCACAGTTGACATCTATGTAGAAGTGTCCCTATAGGTACAAGCAGGCTCCCTACAATATGAGGGCCTACCTACCTACCCTAACCTTGATAGCAGGAGGCTGCGGCACTCCCTTTGAAATCAGGGTTCAAAGGGTCCAAGATGGGCATACTGCTTTCAAATTTGGTACCATGAGTTAGCATAAATGACTACAAACACAGTTAACATCAATATCAGAGAGTAACTATAGGCTGAGTTTTATCAAGGGCCGTTTAAGGTGGCCCTCACTATGGAAATCTTTCCCGAGCAATCTGTCACAACCTATATGCGCCTACCATCGGCAGGTGGTGCCTTACTGAACCAGTCAGTGACGCAATCGAATTGGCTGGGGAAAGATGTACTTCTACGTCATTTAGAAGTGATATATATATATATATATATATATATATATATATATATAATATATATATAATATTTATATAGTATATATATATATCATATATATATATATATATATATATATAAGATATATATAGTCTTGAATTTGCTAATTTTATCATTGTTAAAGGTACCTTCAGTGAATAACGAAAGCTACTGCTATCCATATCCTTTGAATGGTTTATCAAGTCCGTGTCACTCGTGAAATACCTCCACTTCTCTCTCTTTGCGGACATTTTCAAAAGATTTACCAGTGCTTAGTCTATACAGGAAGGCTCTTGCATTCTAGGTCCTCTTCACCTCTTGCCTGCACTTCCTCTTGTTTCCTTTGCCTCGTTCCTTTACGGGCTTCCTGAATAATCACGCTTTTCAGAAACCAATCTTTTCGCTTTCCCTTAACGTGTCGAGACCTCGACAAGTTTTTCTAATTCGTCTTTTCACTTAACCTAAAGTTCTTCACACATCATCTTCATATCTCTCAATAGCTCAGGCCTTGAAAAATTCTAATTCCACTTGCTGTACAAATATCTGCCCTGCTTCCATGGACTCTTCTCTCTTCCAGAGATTTCGCAGAGATCCCTTTTTCTTTCTACGCTTCCTCTGTTCTGTAAAGTACCGCTTCTCTTATCTCAGTATCATCCATATTCATTTTTAAGCCGTCCATAATGACATTTATTTCTTAATCCCCTTGGCTTTCATTTGTCCTTATTTGTGCTAATTTTCGTCTCTAACAAACTTTTTCAAACTTTAACCAGTCTCAGCAGCTTGTATCAATATCCCCAGCTAGTACCATATTTTCTGCAAACGTCAGTACTTTACACTATTCCTTTGTTTTTACCCATATTCTTTTTCTGACCTGTTTCATCAACAAAACAGTAACATCCATGGATGGCGAAAATAAAACAGAGGCCTTCTCAACTCACTGTATGGTACGAAAGGAGCCAAATTGGAGAATTTCATAGTGGGATTGAAAACTTCTTTTTTTTTCTGCAGCAAGTCTGTAAAACTGCAACTCGGCTCATAGCCTGCCAGAAGCATGTTCAAAACCTTCTTAAGAGCTAAAGTTTTTTTTCTTTATATGCATCTTCAGTTATCAAGCAATCGTTTTGTGTGTGTGTGTGTGTGTTTGTAATTAATTCTCAATACTTCTATTTCACTATCTCCTGAAAAACTGAATACGAATATGAAGATGACTAGCGAGTAATAGGTTGATTTTTGAATTTCGAAACATCAGGATTTCAATTACATAAATAACCGTGTCTTAGAGCCTTAAATACTGTAAAGTAGCCAATATGAATCAGAGATAAAAAGTTAAGCATATCTTAGTTTAATCAGACCACTGAGCTGATTAATAGCTCCCTACGGCTGGCCCGAAGGATTAGATATTTCTGCGGCTAGGAACCAATTGGTTCCGTAGCAACGGGACCTGCAGTTTATTGTGGGATCCGGAATAAACAACTGATTCCGCGTTGGCAGAGATGAATCAGAGATGATAGTGGAAAAAGGGAAATATGAGACCGTGATAGGCCTTGGTTTAACTTGTGGCTCCCAAATAGTAGTCATAATTAGAATGGAATATCACACTCACCGTGGTATTAGTCTCTCTCTCTCTCTCTCTCTCTCTCTCTCTCTCTCTCTCTCTCTCTCTGTAAACGCCGGCTTAAGTAAAATTAATGATTATTGAAAGTGTTTGGGAAAAAAAATCCAACTCGGGATCTGGAGTCCAAGGCTGAAGTTTTGTCCTTCCCGTTCTTACCCAACACATCCTTTTCACCAACTTTTCCTATTTACCCCTTTTCGCAGACCTTTCCTAATTATGCTCGCCTTTTTACCAACTAAACCTCTCCTCTCCTATTCTTTGCACGTGGCCAAAATTCCTCAAAACACCTTTGCTAACCTAGTCTGAGCTAATTGTACATATGGGATGATTACAGGACATTTCAATATTCACTTTTAATTCTTCACTTGCAATTACCAGTAATTCTTCAGTTGCAATTGCCAGTTTGCAACGTCTTTTCATTATTCCCAAGCAACCCTTGAACTCAAATCAGTATACACAAATTTACCTAAAAATCAAACTTGGAGGAAATACTTGGTATATAACTTTTCAATAACATTTGTGTTCTTTTGTCGTAACGAATGTTTGATCTTTATCACTAATGATTTTTTACTGCAGACTTTTCGAACTTGTGGATAGGGGAAGAAGGAATCCTCGTAAGCTGCAAAACTGAATGTGTTTAATTTCAAATTAGTTTCATTTTGAAATAGATAACTGTAGCTTTTAGGTGACTGGGATAGGCTATAGATAGTCCACTCAGGATTCAGTGAGATTACAAATGCTGGTGACACTCATTAGAGAATTTATGATCCCAGGAAGTCGCCTCTGCGCATCTACCCATTTTTCCCAATTATCAGGAGAAAGCCGGGACAAAAAGGCAAAATTTCCCGCCTGTAGGTGAGGCTTAATGTGGGCCTTAACTATTGATTGTCAAACTCTCACTGGGTCTTTAGTAACAAGCATTTCGGCCACACTTCCACTTCCTTGTCTAAATCTACACTACTCCTCTCTTATCATTCCCGCAATACTGTTTTTGTTCTTTCCCACCGTTATCCCTACATTAAGGGGTCTGTTGCCTGATGCGCCTTCTTCACTGCCTTCTGTCAAAGGCATCATCCTCCACCAACATCAACCATGGTTTATTGTTTGGCAAAGAGGGTTTTTACGACCGCTTGCCCTTGCTGTCATCAACTACAGTTATTGGCGGTGGGCCTCGCCTTTGACCAGTAAGTCCACAAGCAAGGCAGCAGTTTCAACAGTTACTGGCAGTGGGCCTGGCCTCTTACTAAAAATTAAGACTGGAAGGCAGCAGCTGTCCTTTTGGTCGCCTTTTACGAGAGACAGGACCTACGGTGGTAGTATTCTTACACCCCTACCACAGGGTCATTTCCCCCAGTACTGTTCTTGCTTCTCAATTCAAATGCCTCCAATCTCCATTCCAGATATAATCAGAAAGTTATATGTCCATCATTCTTACGCTCGCCACCCACCTTCATCACCTGCCACAGACCTTTGCCCATTCTTCTGGAACCTTTTTTTTTTTTTTCATCCACTCATTCTTGACGTTGTGCTGCTCCCATTCTTCAACCACTTAATTTCCCTCCTTCTATCTCAATAATCACTCTTCGAAATGTTTTGAACTGAAGGTATATAAAAAGTATGCAAGTAGTATGAAAAAATATAAATAAAATGACCAGTCAAGGAACAGGAAATTCAGCGTAATAACTGTTTTGGGTCATGGATCATTTTAGGCTAACCAAAATAAAATAATTGTCCATGTGTGTAACATATGACAAGTCTAAAGGTTATGAAAAGAATACGTGGAATGCTGACCAGTGGTCTTACTTCAAAGAGCCAAAATGAATAGAATAATGAAATAAAAGAACTATTCAGTCTGAATTCAACACACAGCGGAAGAATAAACTTGCCAACATTGCTCTTTTTAACATTGTAGCCGACAATGAGAAACTTGGAAGAAAGCTGGTTCCTTTTGAAGAGAGTAAAGGTGGATTTGGAACCCAAACAAGAAATGAGCAAAAGGCCGATGAAATGGAAAAGGTTACTCCATTGAACAAATTTTTCTTGCGAGTCAATCCAACACTAATTTTGGAACAGAGAGATGGCGGAATGGCATGAGGAAACAAATAAAATTATATGAAAAGTCAAGGGTTTAGTTCAGGGTCAGCAACTGACCCCGGTTAATTATGTTGCTCCCATTGTGAGAGAGCTGCCACAAGGAACGTATTATAATTCCATTAACTGCACAATACATAATTTTAACGAGTCTATGGCGAGGTGACTCAACTACTAAGAGAAACAATAAAAATTAAATAAAGCAAAAGGAGCCTCTGCAAATCCATACTCACATTGAATATCTCAATATTACGCTTTTCAGACCTGGACCAAGCACTTCGTTTTGTCCTCCTAACGAAAGTTCACACACCCTCTGTCGGTATCATAATGTTTGGGGCTTTTATTTATTTATTTATTTATTTATTTTCGTGGAAGAGAGCCGCAATATCATCATCCGATTTTTAAAAGTGTTTATTGCTTTTAGGACAGATAGGTAAAAAGGCCCCAAACCCTGTCACTCACATTGGTGTCTGGTAAATTCAATCAAAAGATTACATGTGTACGTTGTGATTAGGGCATGCTAGGAAAAAAAACGGTTGCACAAAGAAAATGATGACCAAAATTCTAGGTGTGCCAGTGTTAATTCCAAAGCTTCTCCGGGCATTACTAAAAAAATATATATATACATACATGACTGCCTCGTATCAATGTCTCGTATACAAGTCCAATACCAAGTACGAAACTGTTGTCCAGACTGCGCCGAGAAAAGAAATCTAATTTTCAGACATTAACTGCAATCACAAAATGATTGTGTAGAATCATTTTATTGTGTAACCATCTGCCTTATTTTGTCTTATGACACCTCGTTTACCCATACAATATACAAAAAGAGTAGGTGAACAGTTCTCAAAGTATCGGAGAGCAGGCAAAAACATCTTAACAAGGAAGTCAAAGAAAAAACTCACCAAACCATTTTATTGTGTAACATTCTGCGTCATTTTTTCTGTGAAATACATTATAACTAGTGTTTCCAACCGTCTGTATCAGCGTTTAGATCTCTAGGGAATATCTACCCTCACTCGTCAGAGAATGTTAAAATCAATGTAAATCTGAAACAATCGAGAAAGTTTTTTTTTTTTAAGCCCTGGACCTCGGCAGTAGTTGGACACCATTATAGTAATTGTGCTTTTTACGGTTCTTCCAGAACCTAAAGGTTATAACAGTAAAATAAAAATAAAAAATAAATAAATAAATAAAACTTTGGGTAGCCATTCCAAAAAAGAAAAAGAAAAATTATTCTCCTGAAATCTATTAAAATAGAGGTATAAAAAATGCTTGAACCTTTTTATACACTCGAGAGGACAAAATAGTCAGACATTTGCGAAAGACACTTAAGATGGTGTAATACGGTGTGAAATTCTCAACGATTTCATCACTTTCGCATTTCCGCGTGGCTGCGGCCTCTTTTTGCCCCTTGAAAGAGACCAGACCACCCCCCCTCCACCCCGCCGCGGCGCTCAAAATTCTCAATGGTGATATCTAGCCTTCATTTCTCTCCCTCCAACATCACAACTATGCAGAAGAGGTCTGGCTGAGGGGGGAGAGGGGCACTTGGGGGGTTGGGGGGTTGGGGGGAGAGAGAGGCGGAGGCGGTCATGCTTTGATTGAAGCGGAGAGCATTTTCCCTCAACCACTTCCGCCTCCCCTTTCACCCTCCCCTTCCCCTCCCCTCCCCCATCTTCCCTCTTTGTCCCCTCCCGAACCTTCCATACCTCCAGAATCCGCCGCCTCCTCCACCTTCTCTCCCTGCATCAAAGAGCATCCAAGACCCAAATTGCATACTCGACGGTCATTCTCTCTCTCTCTCTCTCTCTCTCTCTCTCTCTCTCTCTTCTGTTGCCATCTTTATTGCTCTATCCCATTCTATACCTTTATCTTTCCGTTTATCTAATTGATTGTCTTATTAGCAGTGCTTTTCTATTGCAGCGATCATCATTTTCTGCGTTTGCTGTTTATTAGAGGCGTAACTAAATCGCAGCCACACCACCACCACCACTTACGCACTCCTTTCCCCTAGATCTTAATCGTCTCTCCTTTCCACAATTGCTGCTCTTCCTAAAATACTTTTTTCTGTACTATTTTATTTTCAATTTTTGGAGGCTTACTTCTTGTTGGCAAATGTAAGGGCTATATAATTTCGCAGGGAGGAATATGGACCCCTTAAGAAATGCTCATATCTTACAGCGACCTCCGTAGGGGAGTAGTGCCGTCAGTGCACCTCATTCGGTGCAATGTAGGCATTACTTAAGGTTCTTTGCAGCGTCCCTTCGGCCCCTAGCTGCAACTACTGCCATTCCTTTTACTACACCTCCTTTCATACTCTCTTTCTTACATCTTACTGTCCACTTTCTCCTAACAATTGTTTCATAGTGCAACTGCGAGGTTTTCCTCCTATTACACCTTTCAGACCTTTTACTGTCTGTTTCCGTTTCAGCGCTGAATGGCCTTAGTTGCCGCAGGGCTTGGCATAATGCCAAAAATCTATATGAATCAAAATTCTTACAGCGACGTAGTCTCTTCAATGGACTTACGTTTACCTAAGCAGGTCATGCCTAGTACAGGTTGTTTCCCATGGCTGGACAAGTAGGGGAAATAAGTTCATTCTAATGTTCTCAGTCTTGAGAACAAGAAGCATAATGTTCATTCTCGTTTTTTATTTCCTTCCATACTCCATTC
Organism: Macrobrachium nipponense; assembly: GCF_015104395.2. Lineage (NCBI taxonomy): Eukaryota > Metazoa > Arthropoda > Malacostraca > Decapoda > Palaemonidae > Macrobrachium > Macrobrachium nipponense. The sequence continues at coordinate 5,255,880 of NC_061106.1, read as the reverse complement.
AAGTCAGTACAGTGATTAACGTGATATATGAGCACATGAGGTGTGTGGAGTTGGCATTTATATGTAGATTTTTCTTATGTTTTAATGCTCCATATGGAATTTTAGCTATATTTTCAAACAAGGTCGCAAGCACATCTCCTCATATAGAGAAGTGAAAGGATAATGAGCCTCATTCAAATAAACTTCTCAAACAAAGAGTGACGGTTCTCATAAATGCAGTTGCACATAATGTTCTTGACCTGTTCTTTTCCTTTTATATCATATGCATACGCTATGCGGTTCAGCCTTGAAAACAAGCTTACTGATACAAAGAGCGCCTCAGTGGCGTGGTTGGTTTGGTGTTTGCTTCTCACCTCGGTGGTCGCGGGTTCGATTCTCGGCCATTCCATTAAGGAGTGAGAGATGTGTATTTCTGGTGATAGAAGTTCATTCTCGACGTGGTTCGGAAGTCACGTAAAGCCGTTGGTCCCGTTGCTGAATAACCACTGGTTGTATGCAACGTAAAAACACCATACAAACAAACAAATTACTGATACAAATGGTCTACCGTCTTTACTTCGACCCCAATTCCTGATTAAAGACACTTGTTGCTGAATCTCTCAATTAAAATTCCGTTGAAATCGGTACCTGGTGAAAATTACGAGGGATTAAGTTGAACTTTTGAAAAGCTCAAAATATGAGGACAAAGAGATTGTATCCCGCTCACCCAGCTCTTTTCAATGACATTGCTGCTTCAACTACAGGGAACTCGCTGAAAATTCGAGATGATCGTAAAATCACATTTGAGAAACGTGTGTTGTCCATCGCTTCTTCAATTGTACTTAAAAAGAAATTGGAGGGAAAGTTAAAATGCCTTTCAAAATGTTTGAGACCTTCTTGTTCTGAGGATATTCTTTATTTCTTCCATTTTCTGTTATCTTCGTCAGCTGAAATTATTGGACAAAAAACTTTGAGATTTATTAAATTTCTTATCCATGCCGTTGATATTTATCTCTAGCACCGTCGTGCAGTCTGCTCATTGCGCATACTATATGATATACCATCGTTCTGTTCATAATTTGCATTCAGGTTTTCCCAGGCTAAGTATGCAGTTAATTCTGGATGTCTTGCTATTTTCTTGATGTGACCGAATTGTGAAGTGATTTTCCTAATCATGTCATTGAATGGTCGGAACTTCATAAGTTCAAATTTGGTGCAAAGGCTTTTTTGTTGAGCGGTTTAGTTTATATGGCGTTTGTCTCGTTTGCTGATAATTGTCTTATTTGGGTTTCTTTGCTATTTCTCGTTCATAGTTCGTTCTTCGCTTCTCAGTTTCCTCTCTCTATACTGAGCTGCTCTCCCTGTTGACGTCTGATGGTGGTTGCAGCTTTGTTTAATAATAATAATACATCGGCATGACCACCATGCGATCCTCCAAGAGATCTCCTGCCACGCCCAAGAAGGAGTCATTTATAATCACGCCAGGACTGCCCATAACACAAGAATAAAAAGGAGCGATATTATACCTAATATCGAGATTATTGACCAAACTACTGATCCCCGACGTCTGCGCCTCCTGGAAGACCTCCACATAGGAAAGGAGACACCTAACTTGGATATTACTCAAGAAACTTTTCTCCTCGCTACCGCCGCCCGAAGATCAACAGAGAACGACCACCCGACAATGCCAGATAGTCAGGAGCGCCAGCAGGATGATAGGACTCAGACATTCATTCCCGGAAACAGAACTCGAGCGTTCGCACAGCTGAATCCCAGCGACTTTGCCCAAAGACCGGCTCGACCAATAATAATAATAATAACAATGATAATAATAATGTGCTTGCGAAGGAGGCGAAAGAGTACAACAACGGAAAGTCATAGGAAAAAAGGTTCCACGTGCATACGACCCTCGCGCAAAAAAGGAGGGTCAAAACAATAGGTTATTGTTTTCGTAATCGGAACACATTCAGTGTAATAAGAGGAACCATTATGCATATTGTGGTTACATGAAAGAGCGAGAGAGGGAGAGATAGATTTACTGGATTTTATTGGGTAGAAAAATATAAAAATTGCAAATTAAACACATTATGTATTACATAGTGCTTTAGAATCATCTGGATTCTCGGGGGTTCCAAACAATATCACACATTATTGTTAAAACTTTAATATTCTTTTCTATATGAAACTATTAAGGACTATTAAGAACTATTTGTATTTTTTTATGTATTCTTTTTTTCTTTTCTTTTTTTGCTGGGCTATACTGCCAATTTCGGGTTTTCTATATTGAACCAACAACAATGTATGGTCCTTGTATGACATGCTGTGGACAGTATTGTATGTTATTAGCATCGTCCCTATGGCTCCAGATGCATTGCTTCCTGCCTTTTACTTTTCATCGGTTCCTTTCAGTTTGTTCATACTTCGCTGTCCAACTTCTTCAGCTTCATCTTGCGTCAGTTTCACCTCTCGTTTAAGAAAATATTCTTCCGACGAGGAATGATAATGAATTATTGGAAAAAGCGCAAGGTGTTTGTGAGACTTTCATGGAAAGGTCGAGAGTTGAAGAAAGTTTGCTCGAGACTATGACGAGTTCAGAAGAGAGAAGAGAAATGGGTTGCATCGAGGCGTGTGTCTTCGAGCGTCCTGTCTTTTTGCCATTGCTCTCCGGAGTTACTGACAACTTGGGTTCCCTCTTCGGATGTTCCTCAGTTGTGGTGTCGTCTCGAAGTTGATATATCGCTCGCGTTGGGTGCTCAAGTGACGACCCTCCTTAAAAGCAGCCATCTATATCCCCTTTCCACAATATTTCGGAAGGTGCTTCATCACTCTTAATGACCCTCAACGACCCTGAAAGGACCTGTCATGAAAACAATCCCCAGAAATCTGTAGTTGTAGATGATGAAAATTAGCAGCTTCAAATGTTTTATATTTTCCTTTGTATTTTCTGATATAAAATATGTTAGTCTTTCGGGAATACCAGGGTAAGGTTCGTCATTTGGCTCCTTTCCGCTTATTGTAAAAATCAGAGTTTTGCCATTCGTAAATTTAATCATCATTGTTCAATAACTTAAGTAGTTTGCTCATTTCCACCCAGATCCTTCATATCATTCCGACAGACTGAGTTTCGATATCGTAACTACCCGAGGAAAAAAGTCTTGTGATGATTGTGAGTAAAGGGGTTGCTTTTATACGTTTATAAAAACAATATCTTTACAACATAAGTGTATCTGTCAAGCCGGTAAGATATACGTACGTCTGTGCACTGCGTCTTTAATATTAAGACTATTACAGTTACTGAGTGAAAGACGCTAACTTCAACGGGAGGATCCTTTCATTTCAAAATTTACGTAGCCTGAACTAGAAACATTTCCTGGATGGGAGAAGTGTTGGTTACAACATCCACTCTTGAATACAGAGGATTATAACTTGGATTTCCCATATGAGTTACTTAAGGCCCCTAGGCCCACTAGAGCTTACGACTTCTAAAGACCAGTTGGCGACCTGTGGTCCCCGGCACTCGTTAAAAGGTCTCCCGACTTGTCACTGGTAGTCGCCGGTGGTCTTCGGTAGTCATTGGTAATCTTTTCAGGTCGTGCGATCAATTTCAGTTGAAGAGAGGTTTTCGAGCTTGCACAAAACACCCTACCCCCACCCCCTGCGATCTTACTGGTCGCTAGTGTTCTTCAAAGGGTCCTGGGTAATCGTGCGATCATCGTTCCCAGGTCTCTAATCATCTTTAACTGGTCGCTACTGATCTTTTCCACATATGGTCTTTTTGAAGTCTTGCGATCATCGTACGACTGCTAGCGACCTGTCGTGCGATCACTAGCGACCAGGTGAAGATTACCTGTGACCAGGCACAGACCACGTGACCCGGGTGGGTGCTTTTTGGCGCCATCATTTTGGACCCAATCTTTTGGCACTCAGTTATTACGGCGCTCATGCTTTGGCCCACCAAGGTTTGGCGCCTAAATTTAATGGATTGAATCAAACTAGACTACATATGCGAAACCTTTATTCTGGCCTAAAACATTCATGTAAAAAGGAAAGACAATCATTATCAAAATAAGTATTTTAATGTATTTCGCAATTGTGGGCTCAACCGCGCAAATATTTTAATGGTTCCTTTTCATTAAAATGGCGCATAGTATTCAAAATGCGCTCACAAGCTCTCACATACTCAAGAAAGTTCTGTTTAAGAGCATGGCCAGCAACCAATTGATCACAATATATATCTCAGCTCTTTTTAATTTTTCTTCATTTCATGAATAAATTTCCATACAATGGGGTGGTGTGACTTCGCATACATTTTTCAATGCTCTGTTTCCGAGTGATTGTTAGTTCGTCTTCTCCAACGAATGTTCGATAATAATGGTTTCGCATCTCTGAAGGAAAAGAGCCGGCCATCTACCAATGCCTCTTCTTGTTGGTCGTCCTACGTAATTATTTTCAAAGCAGTTACTTTCTATCTCTGCAAATGGGTTCGTCTCGACTACTTTTAAATTTTCTAAGAGAATCAGTAAGTAAAATTTAACTGCTATGTTGCACTGCATAACTGGGTGCTAAGTACTAAAAAGGTAGTTCCTATAATTTTACTATTTACTTTCAAATGTCTCTCAAGTTAAATAGAAACATGTATAAAAAAAGGCAATTTTAGTGATAAACATTATCTAGGTACTACTGGCTTTAAAGGTTTAAGGAAAATAGTTTGGGTGATAAGCATTAACTAGGTATTATTGACGGCGCCAAATTATTGAATACCAAAAGCATGAGCGCTAGAGCAACTGAGAGCAAAAATGATGGAGCTATAAAACTGGCGCCAAAATGGCGGAGCCAAAGGGTACCATTCTGCCGTAACCGCACAGCCATATAATCTTGTTTACCAAAGGCCACTCTTCACATACTGGTTTGCTCGTTGTGGAAGCTGGTCGAGATGCCTCCCAACAAGTCGATGAAAAGCAAAGGAAAGGCAGAACAGAAACGAGGCAAAGAAGATTCCGACCCTGAGGCAGACAACGAAGGTCAACAGCAACTTGAAGACAGTGAAGAGAATCTAGACCTGCCGTCTAATTATTCTCCTTCCATGCTTCCATCAAAATGAAACTATTTCACAAGTCCTTATTTATACCCTAACACCATCAGTCTTTTTCAGGTCATCAGTGATCGCAAAAAGGTCGCACGACAATCGATGATCCTTATATACCTCCACTAGTCGCTGATAATCTTTAGTAGTCGTAAGTGATCGTGTGATGGTCGCACGACATGTTGGTGATAATGATCGCAGGTATTCATCAATAATCATAGACGATCTCACACACTCGTGAAACTAGCGTACGATTACAAATGACTTGTCGCTAGACTGTCAACAACCTGTCGCAAAATGATATCTATATGTGACTGCCAAGCATTTTCCTTGAAATAAGTCGCAGACAATCGCTGGTGATCGCTGGTTTTTGAGGTCGCCGATGGTCTCTAGCGGTCGCAAACTCTACTAGATAACTGGGGCTTAACGGTACTCTGAGTATTGAATGCCTGTTTGTGCCTCGAAGTTTAGAATCGTTTAATGAAGTCCGTTTATTTGGTCAGCTAAATATATAAAATGTATTTCACATACTTTGAGGTTTCCTCGCTCTCGTGGTTGGGGGATTCGTAGCAGATTGTACTCCACAATGAAAAAATAAAAAAAAAATAAAAATTAAGATGATCTCGTGCATCGTGGGTTGGCATGGACGCATGACTACCGATTTATTTCCAAAAAAAGTCGTCACTGTTGGGTATAGTGGCTGGAGCATTGTCAATGAATGCATTTTACACAATGAACAAAAATAGCGGTAAAGCATAGAGTCAAGACGCCCAGTCCCGAGTGTAGACCAGAAAGCATCAGCCCGAGGCTTGGGCTAAGCTACCCTCATTCTGTTTACCTATTTGAAGTCTGGGATGAGAGAGGCTGCCGCAGGCCAGGCAGTGGAAAGTCTGAACACGGAGTACGTTAACCTTAGACTTTTGAGATACAAAAGTGGCGGGTATACTGAAACTTTGCGTTTTACATAAAACAAATTATACTTCATAGTTTTGAAAGCCATGCACATTATATGTTGTTGCTGCAACTCTTGGTCATAATAAATTGCTAACCCATACATAAATGATGAAAATGAAGGAAACCTGGGAAGATGTACATATCTGTGAGGCTCTTAACGTTTTCAGAAACGAAATTCAAGGTCGAATTTTAAAAGGTTATCCATTAATGGATTTAGGAAGAGGTGTACAACCTCTGAATGTCAACTTTTTTCACTAATGATTTATGAAATTTTTTGTGAAAGCTTACAGTATATAAGAGTCAAAGTCTATATATATTACCAATAAACTAGCACAGCTTTTAGTAACATTAAACACAATACCTGTTAATTAAAACTAGTTCATGAAGGAAACAGATTACAAAATTTCTTATGTTAAGAATATGGTAAAAAGAATATTTAAGAGAAAAGAATATTTAAGATGCCACCAACGTATTAAATCAAAATGTGAATACATATTAAGTCGTTCATACAAAGAATATTTAGAAAATCGATATATTATAAGAGATCCTTTCAGAGTCTTTAAGTAGAGCGCATTCTATATTCAGCCCACTGAGAAAGCAGAACTGATAAATAGTTTGGCACATATCTATCTATCTGTCTATCTATCTATCTATAACTTTAAAATCCGAGTGGATCTTTCTTGTTTGGGGAGCGGGTAGATATCGGATCGGGAAGATAAAGGGAGACATGACACCTCCACCCTCTTCCAGCAATCCTGTTTGTCCTCCCTGGGTGGAGTCAGGGTAGGTAGGGGATACATGATGGCAAGCGCCGGGTTCCAGTGCAGCGTAGCTCGCGCTATAAAGCATTTGTATATCTATGATATATACTATATAGATATATATATATCATATATATTTATATATATATATTATATATATATATATATACATAATATAATTATAATAATAGTATATTATATTACATATATGGTTTGTGTGTATATATTATATATGTAATGTCATGTATATGTATACCGCTATATGCATGAATATCTGTATATTTATTTATACATATACATACATATCTATATGTACATATGTGTATACCACACACACACACACACACACACACACATATATATATATATATATATATATATATATATGTGTGTGTGTGTGTGTGTGTATGTATATATATATATATATATATATATATATATATATATATATATATATATATATATATATATATATATATATATTATATATATATATATATATTATATATATATATATATATATATATATATATATATATATATATCTAATAAAAGGAGCCCATAAAAACACCAAAATATAGAGAGAAAATACTATATTTCAGAGACTGCTGTCTCCCTCTTCAGGTAGATGAATGAGCAAAGTTTACAGAAAAGGTGGTATTTATACCAAGAGATCCATCCACAGGTAAGCCAATTTAGGTCACTCCCGCTGATAATCTTCCTTTAATCTTCTTAAGCGGTAGTAGAATGAAAATCTTGTCAATCACATCTGAATCCCATGCTCCTTTTGAGATGTTCATTACCTGCTTCCCTTTATTTAAGGCCGATTCCATCATTTGACTCTTGTACCGCCAGTTTCTGCTATAAATTATACGTGACAAATTCCAGTTTATTCTATGGTTATGTTCATTTATATGTTTGAAAATAGCTGAGTTCTGTTGTCCATACCTATCTGACCGTTTGTGTTGAATTAATCTCTGGGGAAGTGATTTTCCTGTATATCCGATGTAAGATTGGTCACAGTCCTGGCATGGGATTTCGTAAACGCCTGAATGGGAAACAGACAACAAAATTCCCTTTCTTTATGTTTTAATAATTAGAGACACCACAGAATACAAATTTACCATACACAGAAAACCAACGTTCCCACTTTCATACATTCACTACTTTAGCTATCACGACATTGCTATCAAGATAGGTGTAGCCAGCAACCTGTTCTTAAGAGCCTTACAAATTTGTTCCCCAGATTTCCTGGTAAAAGAATTTGAACTAATTCGTAAGCAACTTTCGTCTTTAAAGTATCCTGATCATATAATTGAGAAAGCAATTCACAAAGCAAACGTAATTTTTCTACCGACCCCCCTTAAGACAAGACCAGAGATACACTCAACAATAAAATAAAAATTCCACACCTGGACAGGATTAAGACGGTGACTTAGACCCTCAGAAAATCTAACCCTTTTGCATTTACTTACCCAAACACCTTAGCCAAATCCCTGATTAACGTTCAGCAAAAGACATCCCCCAAGGACACAGGCGTTTACGAAATCCCATGCCAGGACTGTGACCAATCTTACATCGGATTTACAGGAAAATCACTTCCCAAGAGATTAATACAACACAAACGGTCAGTTAGGTATGGGCAACAGAACTCGGCTATTTTCAACCATATAAATGAAAATAACCATAGAATAAACTGGAATTTGTCACGTATAATCTATAGCAGCAACTGCCAGGACAAGAGTCAAATGATGGAATCGGCCTTAATTGAAGAGAGGCAGGTAATGAACATCTCAAAAGGAGCATGGGATTCAGATATGATCAACAAGATTTTCATTCAACCAACGCTCAAGAAGATTAAAGGAAGATTATCAGCGGGAGTGACCTAAGTTGGCTTACCTGTGGATGGATCTCTTGGTATAAATACCACCTTTTCTGTAAACTTTTCTCATTCATCTCACTGAAGAGGGAGACAGCAGTCTCTGAAATATAGTATTTTCTCTCTATTTTGGTGTTTTTATGGGAAACAGCATGTCAACATTTGTATCTCTTATTTTGAAATCCATGTGCTCATTAACCTTCTCTAAATTTACTTACCTACAAAACAATGTACACTGCCTAAAGTCCTTGCTTATTTTTTACCCTTTTTTACCCCACGTTTGCTTTTTCATTCAACGTCCTCTTTACCTTCTTGTCCATTCTCCTGTCTTCCTATACACAGTCTTATCTAATCTTCTGTCTTACAGTTGCACCTCAAATAATCTCTTCATTTTTCATTCACAGAACTTATTTCCCCCTCCCACCAGACTTTTTATTTTTTCAACACATGTTTTAAACCCTCTTCTTTTTTAACTTGTTTCCTCCTTTTTATGAAATTCACTTTCTTCAATACCCACAGCCATACTTCATTTCTTCTTCTACTATTTAACTTCATTCCATCTGCCTTAACTCCTCCTTTAACAAAATGGTAACAAATGTAACTTCATTTGCTCATCTTCTCACTGGTGCATCCTGCATCCTCACAAGTTTGTCTTCCTCATGTATATTTATTTGTCCAAAGAAGCAATGTTTCCATGAAACACACTTCTTTTTATTTACTCCAACAACTCCATGTTATGTGTTCACAATGTTAACTCTTTTTCTATCAACTGCCTCTACATTTAGATCACCTAGCACACCCACCCCTTTGAAACTATCCAGACCTAACAAGGAATATATAACTTTCTTCCGCTGCCATTCCTTTCCAGTACTGGGCCATACACTTGCCATAACAGCTTTTTTTCCTACTATGCTCAGTTTTACCCATTCAATCTTCAGGTACCATACAGACTATCATGCACTGTCCTTCCCCCTTCCTGTACCCAGTGCCCATTCACTTCCGTCTCATTCAGTGAGATTGTTTCCTAATTTTTTTTATAGTGTATTAGGGCGTCTTTTCTCTCTTTTCGCTGCTAATTGCGTGTGGTACAACTACTTGCAACTTCATTACTGACATCATCTTAATCCTTTTTGCCTGGCTCAATATCTGAAATTCTAAGTAGGTGTCCCTATTTCCACAATTTCCTGCATTTTAATCCATTTTCCTTCACGTATATCTCTCTCGGCTAAAATCTCCTATAACATCCTTCTAAAAAGAGTCGACGTGTAAGGAGAGAGCTTTGCGCTTCGCTAACTTCAAGTGGTCTGGATTCCTCTCTAACATTCCTGAAATTCGCGCTTGGTGCTTCGCAGCTTCTTCCCTCAGTGGCGCCTCGATGCGGTGAGGAGGGATATCACTCGCAAAGGTCCAGACGAGAGGAAGAGTGGATGGGGAGGAATAGGATATCGCTCTCTAAGCCATGGTGACAGGAGGGGTTTCCGTAAGTCATGAAGATGACGTAGGATTCATTTGGCTGGATGGGAGATGAAAAGTTGGGCTTTAAGGGTTGCAATTGCTGTAAGAAATGATGCAAGCGTTCTTCCGTGTCATTTTGTTCGAGAAGTGTCTGTTGTCTCGATGGGTTGTTCTTGAACTGACTCTGTCTGTAAAGCAAGGAGTAGGTCAGATTGACGAGGTTGTTTGGTCTCATTAGGTTTAAAAGTCCAGCCCTCCAAACTTTGCGAATTATCGAAATATTTTATGCTCATGATCCCAAGAAGACTTCCCATTAAAGTAAGCCTGAAAACTTTCATGAGGTGAAATACCACAAGTGCAGGCTTCTGCTTTTTTTTTAAATCAAATTCTGATTATTTCGGTCTGTGACACAAATAAGATGCTTTACTACTTGCTGCCCTACTGTGCGAAAATCTTTCCTTAAGAAATATAACGTTTTTAATTGTTATATATTCCATCCCTTTTGTGTGTCGTGTTTCTAAGTGATATCTCTTTTATTTTTCAAACCATTCCAAAGCACTTTGACGCACCATAAGAAAAAACACTTGTGTTACTTGGCAATTCTTACATCTGATAGGCTTCAAATGAATGTGCGCGAACCTTTTTCTTTTTGAAACTCATTCTAATTTTCCTGCAGTTCTCATGGAGGTAAAAACTTGAGCAGAACTTTATACTCTCAGTCCTATAAACATATTTTTCTCATTATCAAGAGGTCATTTCCAGTCCTGCTCATACCATCCGTGCGATAGATTCCATCCTTAAAAAGAAAAAGAAAGCAAAGTGCTTTGAAATGGTTCGAAAAATAAACGAGATAACACTCAGAAACACAACAACCCAAGTCCGTGCTTTTCCAAAAAGGGATATTTCGTAATGAAGGATTTCTTCACCGTAGGGCAGCAAGTTGTAAGCTTCTTATTTGTGTCACTGACTGACATAATGAGAAGTTGATTTAAAAAAGAAAGAAAGAAAGAAAGAAAAGAATACAGAAGCCTGCACTAGTGGTATTTGACCACCTTTTCCATTTCCAGTAGGAAGTCGATGCCACCTTCCGTATCCTCCCACTGGTCGCATCAAGTATATACTTCTTGAGGGAGTTTTGATATCATGTTTTTTCACGTGGCATGTATTAATGCAATAACTGATAATTAAATGAGAAAATTAAACTTCCGCTCCTAAGCATGATTTGAACTGCAAAAAGACAGCTTTACAGATCCACTATTCGCAAAGAGAGCTGATTATAATGTCATCAAGAGCGCCTCCTACAGAAGTATAATTCTTGAGTCAAACAGAGAATAATGGGGACATTTAATAGTCCGCTATGGTAATAATGTATATCAAAGCTAGAAGTTCTATAATTAATATATATATATATATATATATATAATAATATATATATATATATATATATAGTATATTAATATATTACGATCTGTATACTATACAGGCATGAGTCTTAGTATGACAATGAAACTACATTTAGAAGATTTGTGGATGTCACAATAAAGCTTTAAGAAGAATCCCACGAGTCACGTGACAGGATAGAGAATAGGCACGGCACTTAAGGGAAATAGCAACGTAAAGGAAATACCATAAAAGGTAAAGATAAAGGTCGAAGAAAGTGAGATGGAGATGCCTTGGGAAACGTCCGTCGCACAACCCTTGACAGAATAGTACGTGATTGTGCCAACTGGGTCCAGTAGACACCAAGAGTTAAAAGATCTAGACTTACTTCAACGAGAACTTTGCGTTTCGTAGCGTTGGAGGGTGGTGTGGTGGTTACTGTTGGGATTTTCTCACCTTATCTTTCCTCTTTTTTTTCGTGGTTATTAACTCTCTCTCTCTCTCTCTCTCTCTCTCTCTCTCTCTCTCTCTCTCTCATATTGTGTGTGTTTCTATCTCTCTCTCGTAACCTATTAGCAATTTCAGAGCGTACGTGCCAAAGGTATTTATTTATAACAATATTTGCATGTCAATCTGCAGATCTTGGGAAAGAATTGAGACTGCTTCCAGTACTATGATATAAAGAGAGAGAGAGAGAGAGAGAGAGAGAGAGAGAGAGAGAGAGAGAGAGAATCACTGAACCAGCTTGACAGTATATCAGAAAATGGTTGAGATTAAAGCTGATTTTCTTGTTACCTTTTCCTTAAATATTTGTTGAAGAACCCTTAATCTTTCAGACGAAACGAGTATCTGAGCTCACCGTTAATTAAATTATCCTACTTGATTTTCTGAGAGATTCGAATCTGCGCTCTGTTAGCATTTTGGCTTTCGGATATGAGTCCCCCATACAGCTGTTCTATGACAAATTCATTCAAAGAAACTAAATCCTTGAACTTTGAAAAGTTTCTCAAATAGAAACGATCAAACTATTAAGTACTACATTCAAATATGAAGGCCGAAAACATTAGGTGCAAATACCATTCTGAAGCCCTCAATCTGAGGAAAATTTTTTAGCAATTTTAAGCCCTGATTTGTCTAAAAACGAAAAGGAAGACCTCCAGCTTACTCGGAACGCGTGCAAGATTTTCTCCTCACGCATAAATTGCAAACATTATAGTACTAACTTTTAACATTAATTAAAATGTGCTAAAATCTACGGTCAAATAGAGCCTTGTTTCACCAACGAAAATTAAAGCAAATATGCTATATGTATTTTATTAGAAATAAGTTTTCTATACTGCTTAACATGCACATTATTTTTTTAGTTTCATTCTAATAAATAGATCATAAATATCTTATCCTAAAATTCCTGTATATTTAACTAAATGCGAACCACCTTTTTCAGACGTTTTTAGGCTCATCCATAGACCTTTCCTACGAGCCCAACAACAACAAAGTAGTTTTTAGGCTTATTCCCCGAGTAAGCGATACTTGTTAACGGGTGTAATGATACTTAGCATTTATAATCCTATTGCGAACTCCCCTTAGTAGTAAGCAAATACACATTACGTACCGTATTATTAGGAGGTCCTAATCCATCAATATCGATCTTGCTAATTGATCTGCATTAAGCATGCTACTATTACGTTGGCACTGCCTCCAGCTTCCCCATTTTCCGCTAAAGAGCCTTAATATTTATGTAAGAGCAGGACAGACACTAGTTACTTCTTCTAACAAGTCCATCTCATGGAAAAGGCAACATCCAGATCACGACAATCCTCCATGACCTTGGTTTCTTTGATGAGAACATCTCTCACTGCAATTCCTTGGCGACTTTGGTACGGTTTATTTTCAACTCTTTCAGCCACGTTTTAATTCAGGTTGACTTCTAGAGGAATGATTTACTCTAGAGGAACGACTTCCTCATAGAATAAGTCATTTGAAAAGCTGTCCTTAACTTCTTACCTAATGAAACGGAAGTTTTCTGGTTAAATTTCTGATGATCCTTCTTTAGAATTGGGTTCAGCACTCGGCGTCGTTTTTGGAGGTGGGTGGGTCAGTTGCAACTCAACGACTAAATCGCCCTCGGCAAGTAGGATAATCTTTACAATTACGATAACAGGCCTTACACTCAAAAGTGACTTTTTAGATAAATCCAATGGAGGGGAACGCCTCGATAACATATCTCTCCACTTTTTTAAAGTCTTATTTTATAAATGCAAGATTTCCTTCATAAGTACCAAAATAAATTCGTAAGATTTTAATAGAAAAATCCTGGAAGTAAGTTGTCCTAGAATCAGGAGAGGTTTTCACATCTGAGGCATAACTCCCCAGTGGATGAGGCATGACTGCTCATTCTCACTTTATTGAAAATTCATTAACTGTAACCCCTTTATTACTGATATTACAGGAACTCACTTTTCGGTGTCAGTTCTTATTCTGAATAATCATATAATTGTCAGGCGTTGCACCTTCCTGGAAAACATGTGCCTCATTGATATTTGATAATTGAACGCACTTTTCAAACTCTTTAAACTACATCAGTTGTTTTCGTTTAGTTTCGTTGAATATAACCACTGGGAAACCGCTTTATCTTGACTGTTTTATAATCTGAACATTTTTTTTGTCCGTCAAGATTGATCTAATTTAGCAGCCTTATAAATGAACACACTGAAACTATATGTCGAACTTGATCCATTTCTAAAAGTGGGGTAAAATTGTCAACAACTTTGCAGGATATTCCGGAGACCGCCAAATATTCTCAAGAGACATGACCTTTCCTAAACTGAAGTCTTTACTCACACCGTACTTGTATTTGCTTCTCTAACTATAAATACTTGGCCTCTTCGCTCTGAAGGTGCTCTAATTCCAATAGTTTAGCTTCAACTTGTATTTAAGCTGAACTCATGTTTAATTTGAGAGCAATTCCCCTTGGTTTGCTCTTCTTTAGTTTTCTGATGAAATGAGAGGAACTTCTGACTAGGTGCCCATTTCTTACGACACGACAACAAAGAGTAAGACCAGTAAATGAAATATGCAGGGTAAAATCGTCTGGTGGTCGTGTTGACAATCAATATTTGTCTCACTGCAATAAGCGAAAGTTAAAGTAGTTTATTAAGGATTTGACTATGAAGGCGTACATTTATTTAGCAGAATAGGACAGGTGACAGGTCAGTGCATTCGGTATTACTGAATTATCCCTATAGTTCTAATTCTGGGGTGTGAATAAATAAACGCCCAGAAGTTGACGTCAAAAATGTGGGTTGAAAGGAGTGCGTGCTCTCACCTGATATAATGGTTACCTGTCAAGGATGTTCCAGGCTTTTCTCTCTCTTCAGAAGCTTTAGCAAAGATCATTCTGACACGTGCAACCCCCAGTGCAAGAAGCGGCTTAAAGGTGAACAATTCATGAACTTTGGCACCTCACTCAGGATGAGCTCACGTAGCAGAGATTATCTTGATAGAAAGCAACAAGTGGAATAGATGGTGTTACGAAGGTAGGCATTATGGGTTGAGCTGTAGGGCTACTTGTATAACAACAGATAGTTTGAGTGAACATCCTAAAGAATGTCTTGCTGATGTGAAGCTGAGAGAAGCCTATGCTCGTTTTCATTCAAAACTTTTCTGTACATTTATCAAGTCAATGCGAAACAAAGTCAGTTCATTGCATCCGATACAACAGCCAAGTCATAATTTGTACCTGTCAAGTCTTGGCGTTGGTTATATGGTTATATTCAAGTACACCTCCTTTCCCTCTGAGCGTCAGGTTGCTGATATTTTATTTCAATAAAACCAGGAGCCAGCTAAAGAAAACCAGACAGTTTCCACGAGAGACGCCGACCCGTGTCTAACAAACGTCAGTCATTCGGAAGCCAACGCACCTGTGCATCACGCAGGAGCCAGCCAGGTAGTATATAGTTGCACGAAGGAACAAATACCCACTTTATATATTCAGTTTTAACCTCGAATGAGGCAGTGTTTTGGAAATCGAAGTAAGTGCTTACTGCAGGAAAAAGTACAAATATACTCTCGGTTAAATCTTGACATTTCAAATATTTCCAGTTTTTTAACAACGCCGCATATATGTAATGAATATCTTGATAATCAGGACTGCATCTGAGAGATTAGACATCTCATACATTTAATTTTGTAATAAAAATCTCTGCAAAAATGACAACCATTTTATTCGAGGTTGTCTTATCATATTCCTCTTGATACATTTTGGTGGCAGTGATGTGATCTAGCTGCCTCCAAAATGTAGTGGTATGTTCCCTGAAAGCATACTTTCTCCAGTTAAAGAAGTTTCAGTGATTATTTTAATAGTCATTTGCAGAGTGATTTCGGATTTAAAGGTGTACGGAGTTGGCATTTAGTGTTTCTGTCATTATTATTTGAAACTTTGCGGTTGCCATTATAAATTTTTTATATTTTTGTTACTTATGTACATTACTTTCCTCATGCTAGTCGTGGTTACATAATTGATTGAACTTTTTTCCGTTATTCATACATGTATATGTATCATTTTTCACTCGGTACTAATGATATGATATGCTGCATATTCAGTGCAGCAGACTTTTACTGTTGGGTACCAATACTTCACTTATAAGTTTGACCATACAGAAGATATGTAATGTTTGGTTTTGTTTGTTCAGTAACTTGGAGTATTGTACGTTATTAAACCCCGCTTGTCAGACCATTGCTTGTTTTCTTCTGAATGTGAGCATAAATAATTCTGGTTTGTTCAATTGTTTTTAACCATAATTTTACACGTTTGTTTTTGGTCACTTGAGTCTTTTGATTTTCTCGGTCTGAAATGTAGCCAACCTGTCGTACCGCTTACGTAATGAATATATTGATAATTAGGACAAAGATAAACATTATCATTTATATGAATTTAAGTGGACTGTGAAAAAGAATGCTGTAACAGAAATGACTGAATCATATAAACTTTGTATTGAAAAAGGACTTTGTCAAGAACTGATGAATTGACTCTGTTGACGACGTCATTCCTGGCCAGAGGCCTCTTTCGCTTTTTATTTGACGACATTGACACTTCCTTGCATTGTTACTAAAGCATTTGGAATTGAAGGACGAAATATCCAGAATAAAATTCTAGAACACGGATGTTCCACATATTAGGACATTGCCATTAACGTATATTTGTAGTTGATGTTATGGGATAGTCATTGCCGTTTTATTTGCAATCATGTCCAAGTGACATCTGTATCATTTTCATGGAAACTTGTCAAGCTAGTCCTTTGTGACACCTGTGAGAAACCACAATTGGTTTCCAGAGCGCCCCTGGAGTTGGTGTGGAAGGAGGGGGGGGGGTGGGGGAGGGAGAATGGAAACCTGGGAGATTCCGGGGTAAACTCTCCCTTGAGAGAATAGGCATCTCACACATTTATTCTTTTAATAAGAAACTATGAAAACGGGAAAATATTTTTATTTAAGTTCTCCCCACGAAGCTTAACTTAATATACATAAAAGAAAATAACGTTTTACAAAGGAAGGGAATGTGAGAAAATACATACCAAAAAAGGAAATGATTGTGTATTGAGAAATTAAAGTAAAAAGAAAGAGCTGGTGTAAAAAAGGAATATTTACCAATGATGTAATTTAACTAAAAATCGCGTTTTTATCGAAAGGTAACAGAGCGAAGCATGAAGAAAAACCTACACGATCAGAAAATTGTGACATGTTATTTGCTGTGGAACTCTCGCTTATTTTTTAAACACACACACACACTATATATATATATATATATATATATATATATATATTATATATATATATATATATATATATATATATGCTTGTGTAAGTGCATGTATGTATGTATACATATATACAATATATGTAGTTATATATATGTGTGTATATATATATAATATATATATATATATATATATATAATACAATACATATACATATAAGAAATCCTTCAGTTATCCGGTTCACCATTGTAAAAAAACTCGACGGCATTTGATTTGAGCAGATGAGGGTAACACAAAGCCTATAGGTCAGTAGTTCACACGCAAAGTTCGTGTCTTGTGTTTGGTAATACAATATGGTAACAACTGATAGGAAATTTGCTGTATAAAGATACATTATTGGTCATAAATTCATGGTAGGCTACCTACGGAGTTGTACCATTTACGAGAGAGAAAAAGAAGGGTTTATATATTTTTTTTTTCACAATATATTTATGGAGTATATTTTGTTACAAATATTGGGAAGAAGAGTAGATTATTGCCTTTTGCATAGAGTTTTCAGTTTATAAAGTGTGATGGCTGTTGTTTACAAGAATATTGAGTGTTTTCAGGTAAGTGGTGTTGCCAAGGTTAGGTAAGGAAGGGCACGAAGCTGCCTTTGAGCACCCCTAGATTTTTTTTATGCTCCATTCGGATAGTTGAAGGATTATATATATATATATATATATATATATATATATATATATATATATATATATATACATATATATATACACATATGTACACTATATATACACACATATATACAAATTAATATATTGACCTACGTAGATAGTTACATATATATATTTATATAAATATATATATATCTATATATATAATATATTATTATTATTGTATATATATGTGTATATATAATATTATAGGATTATATATATATATATAATATATACTATATATATATATATATAGATATGATATATGAAATATATATATATATTTTTTATATATATATATATTATATATATATATATATATATATCTATATATAGATATATTATTATAGATAAATATATACACATTTGTATATATATATAGTAATATTAACTATATATATATATATATATTCTATATACTATTATATATATATATATATAGATAGATAATATAATATATATATATATATCTATATATTATATATATAGATAGATAGATATAGATTAATATATACACATTGTATATATATATAATTATAAACTTTTATATATATATATATATATATATATATATATATATTACAGTTCCTCGTTGGACGAGTGGTTTTCGCGTTCGGCTACCAATCAGGTGGTCCGAAGTTCGATTCCCGGCTCGGCCAACGCGGAATCAGAGGAATTTATTTCTGGTGATAGAAATTCATTTCTCGATATAATGTGGTTCGGATCCCACAATGAGCTGTAGGTCCCGTTGCTAGGTGACCAATTGGTTCCTAGCCACGTAAAAATATCTAATCCTTCCAGGGCCGCCCTAGGAGAGTTGGTGCTGTTAGTCAGCTCAGTGGTCTGGTAAAACTATATATATATATATATATATATATATATATATATATATATATATATATATATATATATATATGTGTATGTGTGTGTGTGTGTGTGTATATGTAAATATTCACATACACATATTTATACATATTGCTGTCAGAAACGGGCGCATTGCCCCCTTTGAAATAAAACCGATTCATCAATCAGCGTTCACCTTCCTTGTCTGATTACCGATCAATTATTAGCTTAGCTTTAACCCTCTGGAGATCCCCGAATGAAGTGGCGCCCAGTTAATCAAATTGGTATTGGATATGTCGTTGGGCAAGTATATAATTTAATTAGTTTTGGATGAAATCAGTTGAAAAGACGAAAGAGGGAGACGAACGAAAAGGATTACCGAAGACCAGGCGCGCGCGCGCGCGCGCACACACACACACACACACACACACACAAAAGGAGTTTCTCTCTCAAGAGAAAAATGAATTTCGCTTCTCTCCAAGAAGTCTGTTGTAATAGAATGGGTTTCTTCCTTTCCGCTCTTACTCATTATCGTAGCCTCCAAAAATTCTTGCTATTTTTGCTCTTTCTCTCACATTTGGGATAAACGTATTTCTGTTATTCCCGCGACTTGATATTTTCCACTCTTCTTTTTTCACTTTCTGTTCCCTCTCTTCTCCTTCCTCTACCTCACCCATTCTTGTGTCCCACTCTAATACCCTCAGTCCTTTTCTGCATTCCTTTTCTACGTTGCTAGTACGGCCCTCCAGGAATAAGGCTTTCCTTGCAATCTGAGGAAATGAGATTAGTTTTTTGAAGAACGTGTTCATGATGCAAAGAGATTCCCGGCGACGGTTGTTTTAGTGGGCGATAGTACGATTTCATAAGGCGTAATTAGGTCGGAAGCGCACAGCCCGCGTCGCATGAGGCCTCTCGTGGAATTCTGCATTATTGGACTCAAGCGGAAGCAGGAAGGTTTTCAGAAAAGCTTTCTCTACCTCTCCTCCTTTTCCTGCTTAACGCACATATTTTCATGCCTCCTTTCCTACATTTTTTTTTATTTGTTCATAGCCTTTACGTATTCTCTGACAAAGCTTTTTTCACTTTGAATTTATCTGGAATGATATTTACGAATTATGTATGTATGCATGTATGTATGTATCCATTCAGTGCAAAGGGCAGTGACTCGAGTTTCATATATATATATATATATATATATATTATATAATATATATATATATATATATATATATATATATATATATAGATATATATATATATATAATTATATATGTATATTGTGTGTGTGTGTAGGCCAAGACCCTGAAAAAGAACGAGACAGGAGAACGAAGAACGTGGGAATAGACCACCATAGACGCTACTGGTTTGCTTCATTAAGGAAAAACAGAAGCTGGAAGAGAACTCCAAAGTTTTCCAGTTTAGGGAAGGATTCCTAAATAGCCAAAATAGAAAGAATTGAGATTTGACCTAACTGGAATATAGTGCCCTTCCGACATTGCAACTGTCATTTGAATTCAAGAGTTCTATAAGTAATACACCAGAGGAAAGAACAAAGCCACCTTGCTGTAGAGACAAAGAGAACAATATAAGTGATGGTAGGGTCACTGGTCAAATGAATGACCTTTGACCTAGTCCTACTAAATAGGGAAACAAACATAGAATTTACCAGGTATATTAAAGAATATTCTAAACTGGCTAATTAGACGCATACAGATTTCAAAGGTATGATTAATAAATGGAAAATGCACCGAATAGCCTAGTCATGTTTGGCCAAGGTTAGAAGTGAGAGATGCAATTGCATTTTGATGAAGAATGATCAGACAGGTGGATGTTCTTCCAACTCGGATGGGCAAATAGGGAGTGTGAATGAATTGCTGATTCGAGGATGACTTCCCTTCAGAGAGATCTTCCCACGTTTCCATGTTTCCTTTCCGTCCTCTCATTGGTTTCTTTCATTGCTTTCCTTTAGATTATTGAAGAGTCGTGGAAATGTAATGCATCACCATCAGAAAACCACTTTTGGTCCAAACCAGTCATCATTCTCCCAACAACATTATTCTACATAGTGATTTATACTAGAGGTTTATGGTGTCTCTCTGTCAGTTTGCCTTAAGTTAGAACAGTCCTTGTGTGCCACCTGCAAGTTTTTTAACTTTCCCTCAAATTTCTCGTACAACTGTTCCTAACAAACGTGGGATCAACAGATTATATATATATATATATATATATATATATATATATATATATATATATATATATATATATATATATATATATACTTGTAGGCTTCCAGGGAAAGGCATTCGATATAATTGAAGGTTTATTGCTGATGCCGACGTTTCACAACTACATTGTTGCATTTTCAAGGCTGAAATACAGCGAGTGATTCTTAATAATTAATCATAAAAACACTTATAATAAAATATAAAATATAACTAAAATCACTTATTTAAAATGTTAACTCATTTAAAAATATACATATATAAAAGCAAAAAAGACAAAAAACACAACACCATTGGCACGAAAATGACCTACCCAGACGGGAGTTGAAAGGAAACTGTTGAAACAAGTTACAATAATAATAAACAAGGCACACACGTACAGTAAGGCAACGACAAGACAAATAGGGCTGTTAAGCAATGAACAATTGTGTAGATGAGGTTTGGTGTTTAATGATGGGACAGTTAATTTTATCATTATGGACTCTAGGGTTGTTAGGTCATTGTTTTTCTGCGTTTGTCCTATTATCTGAAAATCTTTGTTATCTATGTATGTTTTGCATAATTTGGAATGATTCCTTATATTGGATTGCTCTGGGTTGGACAGTCTGCTTCCAGTTCTAAAACTAATTCCTCTATGGGCGTCTATGCGTATGCACCCTTAGCAGTCGTTTGGTACATCCAACGTAAGTCCCCTGGTTACGCCTGGGGCAAAGTATACTTATAAACAACGCTGGACGTAAACAACGGACTAACTTTGTCCTTGAGCTTGAAAAAGGACCCGATGGTGCCAAGGATTTTTGGGAATCAATTTTAGATTTAAGGCAGGCAATTCTCTCTGAATTAAATTTAGACACTTTTTCCTAAAGAAATCATCATATAAGTAAGGGAACGTTGCAAACATTTTCATTTTCGGCACAGTATGGATAGCAGTGGGCATTTCCATTTTCTTGTCTAAGAACTTGTTTAAGGCTCTGAAGAACACCCTTTGAGGAAAACAGTTATTACTGAAGTAGTTCGCCAAAGTTACGACCTCTTCGTGGAAGGCCATCCAACTGGACGCGTGTGTAAAGGCCCTGTGGAGGAGAGTAGAAATGGAGTTTAATTTAAAATTAGAATGACAGAAGCTGTAGAAATTCGTGCCCAAACCTGTAAAATTGGCCGTGCTGGACACGGCCTTTATTTTTAATAACATTGTATATAGACAGGTGGAGGGGATGGCAATGGGTTCCCCCTTTAGGTCCGGTGTTCGCCAATATCTTTATGAGTTCTCTGGAAGAACAGGCGCTGGATAGTTGCCCTCTTTCCTTTCCCACCCCTTGTTTTTTAATAAAAAAAACCGTTACGGTCGATGACACGTTTGCTCTTTTCAAGCGTGATTTTAATGCCGACTCCTTTTTAGACTATGTCAACACACAACACCCGAACATCAAATTCACCCTGGAGAAGGAATCTAACAATAAATTACCGTTCCTGGATGTTATTGTCTCTAGAAAAGAACAAGGGTTTTATACAGGGATTTATAGAAAAGATACTTTTACAGGTTTTTGGGCACGAATTTTCTACAGCTTCTGTCCCATTCTAATTTTAAATTAAACTCCATTTCTACTCTCCTCCACAGGGCCTTTACACACGCGTCCAGTTGGATGGCCTTCCACGAAGAGGTCGTAACTTTGGCGAACTACTTCAGTAATAACTGTTTTCCTCAAAGGGTGTTCTTCAGAGCCTTAAACAAGTTCTTAGACAAGAAAATGGAAAATGCCCACTGCTATACCATATCTGTGCCGAAAATGAAAATGTTTGCAACGTTCCCTTACTTATATGATGATTTCTTTAGGAAAAAGTGTCTAAATTTAATTCAGAGAGAATTGCCTGCCTTAAATCTAAAATTGATTCCCAAAAATCCTTGCACCATCGGGTCCTTTTTCAAGCTCAAGGACAAAGTTAGTCCGTTGTTTACGTCCAGCGTTGTTTATAAGTATACTTGCCCCAGGTGTAACCAGGGGACTTACGTTGGATGTACCAAACGACTGCTAAGGGTACGCATAGACGCCCATAGAGGAATTAGTTTTAGAACTGGAAGCAGACTGTCCAACCCAGAAGCAATCCAATATAAGGAATCATTCCAAATTATGCAAAACATACATAGATAACAAAGATTTTCAGATAATAGGACAAACGCAGAAAAACAATGACCTAACAACCCTAGAGTCCATAATGATAAAATTAACTGTCCCATCATTAAACACCCAAACCTCATCTACACAATTGTTCATTGCTTAACGGCCCTATTTGTCTTGTCGTTGCCTTACTGTACGTGTGTGCCTTGTTTTATTATTATTGTAACTTTGTTTCAACAGTTTCCTTTCAACTCCCGTCTGGGTAGGTCATTTTCGTGCCAATGGTGTTGTGTTTTTTTGTCTTTTTTGCTTTTATATATGTATATTTTTAAATGAGTTAACATTTTAAATAAGTGATTTTAGTTATATTTTATATTTTATATAAGTGTTTTTATGATTAATTATTAAGAAATCAAACTCGCTGTTATTTCAGCCTTGAAAATGCAACAATGTAGTTGTGAAACGTCGGCATCAGCAATAAACCTTCAATTATATCGAATGCCTTTCCCTGGAAGCCTACAAGTATGATTCCGAAAGCTGCAGCTCCATAATATATGTATATATATATGTATTATATATATATATATATATATATATATATATATTATATATATATATATATAAAATGTGAGTATATGAAATACAGTTTTAGAAAGTCTTTCTTATTTCGTTAATTCGACCCCAGCGTATTTTTTAGTGTTTTATGATTAATAGACTCGTAGGCTTTGGGCGCTGCTCTCTCTCTCTCTCTCTCGTGCGTTATAGTACTTAATTTATTAAAATTGTTTCCCTTACAAGTGCGCTGAGCCCCACTCCTCTCACTCCTTGAACTAAGCCCGTAAAATGGATTTGTTCTGTGTCACCCTCAGTCTTATCACAGCCCCGCCATTAAGAAACGAAACAAAGTGGATTTGGTTTCTTCAAGTTTCCGTCAGCAGTTATAATGCAACATGAAGCTCTTTCATGGCATAGTTGCCAACTAGACTCTGTTTTTTCCCATCTGTCCACCAGCCTGTGGTGTTTGCGTATGGTAATACTGCGTCCCGGGCTTTAGATAGTTACATTCAGCTTACACTCAACAATAATAACAATATCCTATTTCGAATATTAACGATGTAATTCGCATACAGTAAATTATTAAAACACTTTTCAGTTGCAAATGTACACCCAGATATCCTTTTATTTACCTAAAACTTACACTTAGAGTAACTATCTAAAGCCCGGGACGCAGTGTTACCATACGCAAACACCACAGGCGGGTGGACAGATGGAAGAAAACAGAGTATAGATATCTCATTGCAGTGACAGTACTGAATGCCACCTCTTAGCAAGAATATAATATGATATGATGATGTTAATGTTATTGATTGATGAGGTTTCACTGAAAATTTCTGCTCACTGAAATCTGTTCTTTCTCTCTCGCCAGAGTTCGTCCGCATCATATGCTCTGAAGACTCTTATCAGCGTCTCTACAGTCATTCTTCTGGGCCTTATATGTGCCTACCACGCCCTGGAGATTCAGGTATGGTCCTAACTGTGTTATTTTTTACTATTAAAATTGTAGGCTCCTCTCTTTCTCATAATTTTACATGTGCTTGTTTTTTTAATATTAATAGTAAGATGATAATTGTTAGTGATTTTTGGGGGGCATTAAGATGACAAATTCAGTCACATCTGATGAAATGCCCTGGAGTACGGGCAATGACATCTGCATAGACATGATATTGTTTAAATGATTCAATAATATATATTAATATTAATTTTTCATAATAAGAGAAACATACATTAGTTTTCGAGACACTATCGCCCCCTTCAGTAGCTAAAATTGGGTTTTCTTAAGTTATTTACCGGTTTCATTCACTATACATGATGTTATGTCAGGTGACACATGATGAATAGTGATCATAGAATGTAGATCCTGCCTGTCTCCTCTGATGTACAAAGACAAAGCATTTTATCATCCTTTGAAAAGCAGTGGACGGGAGACTTCCTGAATAGTGTGTACTGAACTCCCAAGACTAATTTGTTACGATCATTATTTAGAGCCTGTTTAAATGCTTCTGCTGCTGCTCTCTCTCTCTCTCCTCACTTCTCCTCCTCGCTCATCTCTCATCCTCTCTCGTCGTCTCTCTCATCCTCTTCTTCTATCTCTCTTATCTCGCTCTTTCATATGCTGAATCACCCATTTTACCCTTTTAATGTCTATACAGATGAATGGTTTAATTTCCCGGGTCGTTTTCAAGGCGATTGGATGTATCGCGGTGTATGTTATCCAAAGCGTTGTTGGAATTTTGGATTTTTGTTCTAATATCAGTGTGCATTGGTTCCCGCAAACCTTTCTTTGTTCGTGCTTTGTTCTCTTGCACCTGGCTAGTGAAGGCTCTATTGCAGTGATTTTCTATTTATGTGTGCATATTGCCACCATTTTGTCAATGCAGAAAGCTTGCATTGAATTTTACATCTTTGGGGAAGGTGAATATTGCTTAGGTGGGCCAAAGGTAATAATAATAATAATAATAATAATAATAATAATAATAATAATAATAGTAATAATAATAATAACGAGATTGAGGACGATGTGTCGTGCCATTCGTATTCATGCGAGTTCGCGCACTAAGTAATATTTATAGATACAACCACTCTTGTATGGATACGGAGACCTTGAATGACGCTTCCCTACTAAATGAGCCTCCCATTACAACCGCTTCTCATATCGCTTCGATACTAATTTTGCATTATATTATTTTATTATTATTTTATTATTATTATTATTATTATTATGATTATTATTATTTAATTATTATTATTATTAATTATTATTATATTATTAAGATTGATTCATTTTTATTATTATTATTATTATCCATGGTAAAAGACCTTTAGAAGTCGAGTGTTTGCAGCGATTGGCAACGTTAACGCAATGACATCATGCAACAAGCCTGAATTCCACTTACGCACTGATCAAACTGCCACAGACCGGGAAGCCGACATGTGAAAAAAAAGGAAAACTTATCGAGGGAAAAGTATAGAAGAATACAGGTGTAGAGATATAAGCATTTAATAACAAATGATCCCATATAGACAATCCTCGAATGTATAGAATTATGTATTGCAGCATAGAAGTATAGAAGAATACAGGAATACAGATATAAGCATTTAGTTACAAATGATCCCATATAGACAATCCTCGAATGTATAGAATTATGTATTGCAGCAAGTTATACGAAGAAATTCATTTATGAAAAATGATACTTGATAACAACTGCACGAGCTTTTAAGCTTACGAGCGTCTGCATCTATGTCGCCTCTCTTCATTTTCAACAGCTACTTAATTATACCGAATTTAAACCGCCTAGTTGAACCCTTATGAATTTGCAAGCCCCAGGTTGAAAGCCCCAGTACCAGTCGCCTGTGGTGTTTGTGGTAGACGAATTAAGAAGATACTTGCCTGAATCTTGGTTGTCTCCTTTAAATTTTTTTTTTTTTTTTTTTTTTTTTTTTTTGTTTTTTTTTTTTTTTTTTTTTTTGCATTCCAGGGTCGGAGAACAATACTTCAGCAGGGAAAGATAGAAAGCTTGGAAAATGGGACGCAATCAATGTAGTTAAAAGCCTTACGAACAATACCCCGTTCTCTGTGAGTGTAACGCCAAGTTTAGTCACATAATCAGAATCATTGATTGTCACCGCAAAGTGAATGCAATACAGGGATTTGATTGATTAATACCCCCAAAAAAAACCTTTCACTGTTCTACAACCTTATGTTTCACCTACGACAATATTTAACTGATTTATTCCTGCGTAAAATGATATAGTGTTTACGAATGATGCATTTTTATAACTATAGTCATAAAAAAGAACGCCGGAGAAATCACCTTGACAGTCGTGCAACAAAGGAGAAAATATTTTTTATTTAAAATACAATTTCTCAATTTCATGTGTGAAACAAACAAACAAACAATGAAGTCTGGGCTTTATGGAATTTTCCAGCTAGTTCTGTCTCTTCTGAATCCATCATGAACAGAAATGCACTGAATGCCTCCACAAGTTACAAGGCCTTAGTGGTAACTAATGCTTAGTTGGCCCTATTATTCTGTGAGGAGTGATTTTGTTTCGTTTCTAACATATTTCTTGCTTTCTATGAATAAGTGTTATATAGTATTGAAGTTTGGATATATTAGTTACGTATATAACCTAACGGGACAGATCTTCACAAAAATCTTCGGAAAAAGTTAAGGCTTTTGTTAATAAAGCTAAACTTTTGTCATTTTCATTATCTGAACAAGATCAAAAGGACATCAATATGTACATAAAATTACGGAGCTTGTCTGAGCGATAGAATAATAATAATAATGTGCTGCAAGTAACGTCTGTTTTTCTTAGAGATCTCTGAACGGAGATTACGTACGTGCTTCTCCATTCGTATTCACCTCGATAACCAAGTTTCCTAGCAGAAATGGGAGAAATTAAGCCCAATATTGAGTACCATTCCATTTACTTATACCAATTCGAGACAAGATCGGTTAATAAATGGGGAGCTCCATGGCCTGTTTGGAAAAAAAGCTGGGAACCAAGATTGAGACATGACGGCAAAGCAGCGTCCGCACTTAGGTCAAATTTATCCTTAATACACATTGGCAACTTATCGCATATCTTTCATAATCAGTTGAAAACAAGTCAACGACTTCACATGGAGAGCGAAACGTGCGGATTTGGTTAGGACTAGCAATAAGTCATTAACTTGTATGCGCCCTGTTTGTGATGTCTGTATGATTAGTCACCGACGCGTGTTTATGACATTGAATCGAGGTTATAATATGAGAAAACTCGCCCGGACTTTTCCTGTTTTCAAGAGAGAGAGAGAGAGAGAGAGAGAGAGAGAGAGAGAGAGAGAGAGAGAGAGAGAGAGAGAGAGAGAGACTGACTTGCCACATGACCATGTACTATGGCCATTTTGCATGCATATTGGTCCTTTGTTTGGCAATAGACTGCACTTTGAGAGAAAGAGAAGCCTGGTTGGTACAGCGCAATTGAAATTTACTTCGACTCAAAGAAAAATTGCCTTCCCAGAATAGGGAAACCCTGTGTTCTTTCACAAATCCTTTCAAGGAAACGAAATCTTAAAGCTAATGAAGGGCAGAGAGAAAAAGATTTCAAATGGCTACATGTTTGTCTTAGTGAAATTTAAAGAACTTTTAATTACAAAATTCTGAGGAATATATAAAGAACTGATACAAACAGAGTTGTTAATAAAAAGCCTTTTCTTGGTACTTATTCTTGAGAGCGTAGTTATATTGCATTTAATTTTCAAAGAGGAAAGACGAAACTAGAAAAAGGTTGAGGGAAAAGGTTAGAAATATAGTGGACAACTGCTGTATCAGTAAGGATAAGCTTTGAATGGGCCAAATTGAATATGCTCGTTTGAACTGAATAGGTTTTGATACTCCTATTGCTGGGTTGCAGTAGTTCCAATTATTATATATATTTCCTTTAACCCAGTGAGTATCCTTTACTTTTCTTACAGGGAAAATCATCGATTTTTTCACACACATTTGTTCTCAAACTTCCATAGTTTACTTAGCTTATTTTAATTCTAATGTAGCTATAGTAATTTTGAGTTAAATATATATATATATATATATATATATATATATATATATATATATATATATAATATATCTATATATATAAAAATGTGTATGTGTGTAAGCAACTCTCTCTCTCTCTCTCTCTCTCTCTCTCTCTCTCTCTCTCTCTCTCACTCTCTCTCTTCTCTCCCTCTCCTCGATTCTTGTGGATATAGCCAAATTTACGACAAACTAGCAGTTGCCCCTGGAAGGTAAAATTTTAAGTTTATAAACATAACTACGAAGGTGTTATGTATTGTTAAATCTCAGCTCTGAATGACTTCTTAAGTCCCAGTGCTTGGCCTTTGGCCAGGATTCTATGAGCTCTTCATAGTTGACTAAATACATTTGTGTTAAACCCCTAACGAGAAGCTGTATCAGTTCATGGTAACATGCACTTGTGGTACCTTTTAGTTTTGTGCACTTTTTCTGTCTGCCCCCTGATCTTAAAAACTACTGAAGCTGCTCTTCTTCTTCTTCTTCTTCTTCTTCTTTACCCACCATTATCCCTACATTAAAGGGTCGGTTGCCTGATGCGCCTTCTCCACTGCCTTCTATCAAAGGCATCATCCTCCGCCAAACTACTTCTCCATATCTTCCTTCACTTCTGAAGCTAGAGGGCTGCAAATTGGCATGTTGATCATCCACCATCCATTCATCAAACATACTGAATTGTAGCAATCTGGGCTCCACAGGACCGTGGCTGAAAGTTTTATGGGCCACGGCTCATACAGCATTATGCCGAGACCACCGAAAGATAGAGCTATTTTCCGTGGCCTTAACTATAGACTGTACAGAGAACTCTTGTCTTCCGCGCAAAAAAAAAATAAATAAATAAATAAAATTACCTAGTACCTCACATTCACTGACGTGACAGTCTTCCTTTTCAAATTAGCAGTTCTTGCCCATCTGAATGTACCCTTCCTTGCAGTGGATTCCATTCCGGTATGATCTTAACATCGTATAACTTGTTAAAGGCGCAATCTTTTGGCCTGTTCACATTTGTCGTAGTGCCCCTCATAGCGGCATTTTTCCTACTCTTCATCATTGACCTTCTGTGGTCTCTCTCTTTTCCTTGCTTTGGCTTAAATTCATACCTGAGCACATTTTGTCTTCATTACTTACCAAACAGAATATATCTTCAAGACACGAGAAGGGAGAGAGCCTGAAAGCATGTTGATTTTCCCACCTCGTCTCTCCCACAGCTCTTCATGATAGATAACTGCGCAGACGACTGGCGTATTGCGATGACGTGGCAACGCATAGCCCGGATTCTAATGGAGCTGATCATCTGCGCGGTGCATCCTATACCTGGCGAATACTATTTCTTCTGGACTACTAAACTATCTAATCTGGGTGGGATAGAGGGCTCGCAGTGGGTACCTATTGATGTCACTCTATCCCTGCCCATGTTTTTGCGCCTTTACCTCATTTGCAGAGTTATGTTGCTACATTCTAAGGTAAGTAGTGCAAAATATTTCTTATTTTGAATTTTTCCATTTTTGCGATGCTTGTATCTGTGTTCATTTGATCTTCGTACATTTTATCATATATTTTTTTATGTACTGCTCTACTGATTGGTATATTTTTTAAAACTAATGATATATGTTTTTCTCCTTTACCTTGGGCACTATACTGGGAAATTTGAAGTGTGTTGATACTGAAGGGATCTTATTTTCAATAACTATCTGGTTAATAGCTTGAGATAAATAAACAGTACTGTATAATTTGGCTGCGGTGACGTTAACTCATTCTTTTTTCAACCGTAACGAAAAATCATCACTAAACTTGAACCAACATTGCAACGTTGTGCAACAACTGCGTCAACTTGATCCCCACCACTTCTACCACCACCACCACCGACAGCTATTTACTGATGCCTCGTCGCGAAGTATCGGTGCGTTGAATCGCATCAACTTCAACACCCGCTTCGTTCTCAAAACCCTGATGACCATTTGCCCAGGCACGGTCTTGCTCGTGTTCATGGTCTCTCTCTGGATCATTGCATCCTGGACTCTACGGCAATGCGAGAGGTGGGTCGCACTACACATTCAGATCAGCTGCTTCAGTCACAAGTGTCCATGCGCCATAACAGCAACATTCACTCACTTTACACGCTACACTTGATCAGCAAACACATACTCTTCAAATACATAAAGACAAAACATAAATACTCTAACGCCAGCGGCTTGTTCGGCAATTGAGATCTGAGGTAAGTCACACTGGACCAGTAAACGCCAATGAGCAAGGACTGCCGTAACTGAACAGGGCATAGAAAGAAAGAAAGAAGGGCTTTGGTAGGATTTTAGCCTACAATCAGAGAAATTAGATCGTTATTAGAGAACTTAACTCAGGTTTAATGAACTTATTTTCAACGTAGGAAATGATGCGTAGATAACAGGCTAGTTCAAAGGTAGTCAGTTCAACAGCAGCTTAGACTTTTTTACACATGCAGAGCTAGATCGCCTTTTTTTCTCTTTTTTTATCAAATAGCTTTTTATTTTACTTGTTGTTAGTATCTACATTTCTCCCAATTTTCGCAGTTTTACCAGTAGTCTTTATATTTTTAACATTGCACCAGAGGAGTTCAGATTCTTCAGTGGTTTTATTTCGATTTTTTTTTTCTGTATTTTTAACTTGCCGGAAATAAGTTTTTTGCTTTTTTAACTTTTTCGAATATGGTGTTCGGCAGTTATTTTTCATTAATAGTACTTTTGAACTCCCGTCTGACTTTACAGGATATTTAGGTTAACAGATACACTTTTAGTAAAGGACAGATAGTAGTTAGGGGAGGTATTTGATCAGCGTGTAAAAGCAGTGATATTTTAGTGCCACCTTTTAATTAATTTCGTCTGCATATTTGGTCATTCGAAAAGTTTACTTGGAGGATTATCATTATAATAGACAACTAGACTTGAGCAATTATATGCTGCAGACTTGAAAAACTATAGCTTTATTACACTTTCCAGATGTTTTCTCTTTTGTGCATGCCGTTATGATATTAAATGCAGAGATCGTTCGTTTATTTAGAAGAGCAAAGATATATGATATTGCTTGCCGTCCTCAGACGTATATTTCAAACCGACCAATTTAAGAGGAATATAATGGGTTCTTTTCATTGCTGTAAGAGGCGGAAGACTTATGTAGATGACAGAAACATTTTCTTTCAGTTTCTTCTTCTCACGAGCCAAAGATTCGCCTAATCAGTAGCGGGAGCCACCAATCGTTGAGCGGCGCGAATCTATTTCCCAGATACTCAACCCCTAGACTCCTCGAGCCACCATTGGCCGTTGGAATCCTCCTCCTCCTCCTCTTCCTGACGTTGACATACTTTTCACGGAAGAGAATAACGGTGAAGTGTGGCATATTTTTCATGAAACATAATTTGTACTATGCTGCTTATGATGTAGATATATAAATAATTATGTTCAACCTGCTTAGAGTTATGTTTATCGTAATGAATTGTGTTACAATAGCGAAAACAGGCGTTTGTCCTTTTCGTTTATTTGGAGAAGAGGATGGTGTCCTTGTACCAGCTCCGGAACAGCAGCAGTGACCACGTAGGAAAAGGACCTGACTGCATATATGGTCAATTATTGTTTTTTCATATTTATATCTGTTGCTAAGAAAATATTAGATAATTGAGGAACTTGTCGTAGCAATATTTGTGATTATTGAATATATCGGATTTACTGCTAAAGCTGTGTTACGTAGAAAATGTGTCAGTTTCCAGTTTCGCTGTCGTGAACGTGTTTTCAGACATAACTGGAAAATTTATCCTGCGAGAAACGTGCAAGAGATCTCTAACATGGATTATGTAGATCTTATAAATAACCAGGTATATATTCATTAAGAGTAACCATCATAATTTTTGTTGACATAATGCAATCAAAGTTCAACAAAGATTGACTTGTACTTCCATTACAAGGGATGGCCAAGATCCTTCGCAAATTTCGTAAACCACCACATCAAAAACACATCCCAAGAAACATAAAATTGCAGCTAGTAGCAACTATAGAAATAGAGAAAATCAGACTAAAATGGAGCGTGATTGAATTTACAAAAATTAAACTTGATTGGACTGGGAATGGGGAACTTCTAGGAAACCTCTTTTTAAGTGAAATGCAGATCGTTTTCACAGACCGAAAACACAACAACAATTCTTGTATGTTGAACAAAAGTTCATTTGAATTTTCATAGACCATTTCGCTCTAAATTCAAATGCTTTAATAAGATTTCATGTACTACATATTTTGAGAAAAATACTTAGTCATTTGTCAGTAATTCATACATGATGATAGTAGCATTGTATTTCTCTTAATTGAATCTTCTTTCATTGAATTTACTGGACCGAATATCATTTATCTATGCTACATATTTCAGATTAATTTCATTTTTAGACTGAACACTTTATAGAAAAACAAATAAAAAATTCAACCAAGTGTTGTGCGAGCTCAGATTTGGAGGAATACCGTTGCAGTCTGTTAACGTATTTTGTATAAAATACAACGAAGTATCAGTAACAAAAATGCTCTCACTTTATATATATACATGCATAAGTATATATACACATATATACATATATATTTATATATATATATATATATATATATATATATATATATATATAATATATATATATATATACACACACACACATGTATACTGTCTGTTTCCCCCAGCAGGGAAGCTCCGGAGAAAAAACGCCATAGTTCTGGCAACACTCGTGCTCTTGACGCACTGAGAAAAAGTTGTTTGCCAGTTGAATTGTTTAGGAATGGAAAGCTGGATATTATGGTGCATCGTGACCATAATTCAGAAGGGACTAGGTATGCCAAGTAGTGGCTGAGAGATGTAAGAGTAAAGAAAGGATAAGAATATCAGCTCAAGGACTGTGTGGATAATATTGATTGGACAACAAAATCGAAGTAGTTGTCATGTATGGAAGCATGGTTTTATGAGTAATGTAAATGCAAAGGCAAGTGTTACAGAAATATTTGAAGGTGACATATTATGTATAATGAGTGCCTGTGTGAATGAAGATGGGGAGAGCGTCGTGGAAGTACGTTTGGACTTTTGTTTCAAGAGTTAGTGATGAAGAAAAGCTGATGGAATATCTGCCGAGGAGTGCCTCGTGAGGTATTTAATCATTAACGATTTTGAATAAAGGCCAAAATAGAGGATAGTTTCAGTTGGAAAAGAATGACTGAAAATTGAGCTATATATGTATTGAAGTGAGTTTGATAGGAAAGTAAAAGAATATCACACGAGGAAGTGAATGCAAAATATGCTACTGTGCAATACATCGTGGAATAGATGAGTAAGCAAAATTCAGGAAAAAAGTGTTTTGAGTCTTGAAGGGAATTTTTGTGGATGCAGAAGTGAGAAGGAAGATATCCGTGATAAATAGCAATTTGTGGGTAGATGAAATTGAAGGTTTGCGGAAAGATAAGGGAGATTTTTTTGGAGTGTAATAACATGGCCAAAAAGATTGTATTTACTATTACAAGGAGGATGAATAAGGTACGAAGAATTGCAGAGAAAAAGGGAATATTAATAAATGCTTAGGGGTGAATCTGAGCAAGTTAAGGATTTGTATAAGAGGGAAGTATACTACTATTAAGGTTCGTGAGCCAGTGGATCTCAAAATAGAGAGATGGTGTCTAAGGAGAAAACAGTGATGTGTTAGTAAAGTATTTTGAACGGATGTGGAATGTGGAAGATAGAAGAGAGTCCGGCTTGAATTATACAGGAGTAGTGGAAGTGGTTAGTAGAAATTTGATGATGATCGTTGTTTTCTAATGCCTGCTGAAAATATAAAGGAAGCAGTTAATTGGATGAATACTGGGAAGGTACAGCAGTTGCCTTTTAAATGGGATTACAAGTAAGAATCTGTATTGTGGTGGTAATAATGTGATTGGCTAACAAAGGTGTATGAGGTATTTGTGGCGGAGGGAGTGAGTGGGATGAATAATTTTTACACATACAAGTACAAACGTGATGAAGGTGGATAAGGATTATGGGTCATGACATCGCCGAGTTTGCCCGTTAGTTGTGTACTGGGATTTCAACTGGTAATGTAAGCAGAAAAAAACTGATTGATAGGGGAATAATAGTTTGATAGGGGAATAATAGTTTTAGTTCAGATAAGTATTATGATAGGATTGTAGAGATGGAACATAAAGGATATTGAGGATGTTGTTGTAAGTATTTTGACAGGAGTAATTATGAACTGTATGTTGGTAGTGAAACTTGCTGTAAAATATAATAAGATAATAGCACGATGCAAAGATAGGTCTAAGGCAATGGTGTACTTTGTCCATGTCTGTATAACTTTATGATTGTAGTGAAGGAAGTTACAGAAAGAATTGATATAGGTGCAATGTAGTGGGATAAGGGAAAGGATTATGTAGTGTGGGGTACCTAGCGTTTATTGAGGGTACAGAATTTGTCAGTGAAGATTTTGTCAGTTTTTTGTGAGATGAGAATTTTGACAGTGAATATTAGCAAAAAAAATGGAAAAGTGAGTAACAGTGCAGAGTAGAAAAATGGAAGTCACTGACTTGGACAAGGACTTGGGAGTAGACTCGATGCATGATGGTAGGATTCGAGAGTAGGTGTCAGAAAAAGATGAAGCAAGGGTTGTAGCACGGTCTGTGTAAAAGGTTTAGGGAACAAAAATGGCTATGGAAGTTATGCAATGAGATTCTTGAACCAATTACCGTTTATGGAACTGAAGTGTATATGATGAATGCAGTTGAAAGATATACTAATATTTCATATATATGGAGGAACTTGTGGTGGAAACGTGAGACCATTTATACAAAGGCGATGCAATAAAAAGGTGAGAGCATAAGTGGAAGGATTGGCAGATCAGTGCTTAGAGGTGACTTCCTGATATAGAGAAAACAGAGCTCAATGGAGTGGTGAAAGCTGTGTGACACTTTGGGAGCCTTGGAAGAACTGAGAACGTGTTTCCCTAGTTAATGTGGAGGAGGTATTGGAACAGAAGGGCCTCAGTGTCCAGGAAGTGAGAATAAAAGTGCAAGATTGAAGACTGAGGATGTAAAGCATAGGGGCAGAAGGGTAGACATGATGCTTATGAGTCTTCGTTTAAATGAAGTGGTGTGAGCTGAGGAATTTTATACACTGCTTACTGATCTTTGATTCATCAGTTAATATTTGAACATAAGAAAGATTTTGTTTATCTCTGGAGTCACCCCCGTTTAGGAAACAGTGTATTAGTTTTGTGTATGTATATATCATGTGTGTGTATGGTGTAAAGTTCATTCCTACAATAGCAAACTATCTTATTAGAAATTAGATTTCGACATTACTTTGGAAATTAAAATATGTTTATTGTTTACTATGGCAATTTTCATTTTCATCCGTTTCATAAATTCGAAATGAAGCTCGCCTCCTAATCTGTGCTTTATGCTAGACAACAGTGGATGTCATCTTTGCTCTTGATACTACTAAATGACAACATAATCGGCGTGACTCTCTTGACGCATTTGTAGTTAAATAACGTTTTTACGCTTGCAAACAAACGAACAAGAGTAAAGAATTAAAGTATCACTTTTACATATATCACATACAAATACACATACATACTATATTATATATATATATATAATATATATATTATATATAGCTATATATATATATATCTATATATATATATATATATATATATATATTATATATATAGATATGCCACGAAGGAAAAATAAACGAAGGCATTTATCTTTATTTTATGGATTTATCACGTTCCTAACTTTCGTGATTCTGTTATACATATATATATATATATATATATATATATATATTACATCACAGGTATGATCCACAATAGTGAAAGAAAATAAAAGACAGCTGGACAAATGTTTGGTGGAATATTTCACCCACCAAGGAAGGAGCCTCTTCACTACCCATTGTAGCACATGCTCCTGGTGAGGAGGTCCTTTGGAGGGTGAAACTAGCAAGCCTCATTCCTCCAGTCGTTCTTTAATTGACCTCTTCATTTGTAAATAAAGCTTTATTCACAGCTTTTTATAAAATCTCGGTGAAGCACCAGAGACATTAACTACATAATTTTATGCCTTTGTGCAAAAGCAATTAAAATTGAAAACTTTGATAATGTTACTGGTGCAAAGTTTATACTTGCTCACTGACATGCACATAAGTAAATGCACATACACAGTTTTATATCTAGACTTATTCATGACATCCACTGTTAATTTTTATTTATAATTTTTTTGACATTTGACTAAGGCTCGGAGCCTTTAATGTATTTCCGATAGCTTTAATTTAGCAGAGGCAATGCATGAATCAACATTGACCTTGTATTCTGAAACACCTACATCCATTGAATATAAGATATCACAGAAATTTTGTGTACGATTTTACCCACTGTTGCTGAAAGTATAAGTAATGACACATAGCGGTCACTTTTTAAACTGGTGTTTAAGAAATTGTTTCAGAATACATTAAAGTTAAGATTCCATATAGCTGTCTATTTATATACTTAATTTTCCATTTATTTATATTATTTTACTTGATAGAGTTCTTTGCTAACAAGATGGCTCAAAACACAAATACCTAGTTGTTGTACCCAAGCCCTAACACACTTTAATATACTAGAACCTCATGAACTATGTAAGTCTTTTTAATTTGTCTAAGAAAAGGAAGAAATTTATCTTATTGTTTTTTCTTTTATTTTTTTTTTAACTTTGGTATTATGACTGTTTGTGCCCTTCAATGACTGTTGCCTATTTCCTGTTATTGAAATGATTCTTCTCCTGGGCTTGTGTACATCACCCAGGACAGTAACATGCACTTATTTAGAATTCCTATTACAATTGACAATTTAGTCAGAAGACGAGTTATGAAATCATTGAAAGTTCTCCGTAGTGATGTGAACTATGAAGCTGGAATTATTTGAAATAGTTAAGTTTTAAAATGCCTACTAGTTACATCATGCTCCTTAGAACATGTTCTTAGATTAGCTACCATATTTTTCGGTCAATATATTCCTTTATTTGTACCTTGTATTCTGTCGTTCCGCAGCGCCTTAGCCCCACAGTCATATGTAGCCTTTCAAAACAGGCCAAAACACTACTTTGGTTTAATGTACCATGAACAACCCACACTGTGATTTGACAAAAGTTTAGAAAAAGAGAAATAATTCACTCATTCTCGATGAAAACATAAGCAGGAGCAACTGGAATTATATTGATTTATATTATCTGGCTGCTAGAGTAGTTTTTACATGAAGTATCACTTTGTCACTATAGAAGACTTGAGTGACTTATTGCTTTTTCCTACTCGTCCCTGGTGTATCTAATGGTATTTGCTAATTCAATTGTGACAAATTCACTTGTGACAATGAGCCAAACGTTGCCTCTTCTTAGTCTGTTGCACTAACCATCACTTACGAGGAGGCCTCGAAAGATCTCGAAGCTGCTCCTTTGAACCCTTTTACTAAGTATTTTTCAGTGTTAGTTGGTTTTGTGTGCACTAAATTTCAGTAGATAATTGTTGACAATCTTTCATGTGCACTTATAGCACGGCCTTTCTGACAATGTTTAAGACAATCGATAATGTTGGGGCTATGGCGCTGTAGTGGTGCGGCCACGATGGGAACTGGCCCGGAGTACGTATAGGGCTCAGTTAAGGGCTCTCTCTCAGTTGTCACAGGAAGAGCCCCAAATAACTCACTTCTCTTTCACTCAAATCAGCTCGATGTTTTGAAAGAGCTTTGTATTCAGTGAATCTGTCATGCTTAAATGTTTTATTTACAAATATAAAAGAGCTTCTTTGAAAGGGCTCATAAGTCTTTGATCAAGAATATAGTACAGCTATGAACACACATGGTCTTAACTGTCGCCGCCACGTGCTCTTATACCACGCGCGTGCCTGCCACGTGTTTATCTATCGGTGTTGTCTCTCTCTCACTACTCTCAACTCCTCTTGGCCAATGTAGCTGTTAGTAGTTATTTTGGTACTGGCCTGCTTGGTGTATTTACAATCAGATTTATATTAAGCCCCTGGCATCTCAGACCACTAATCCCATATTAAATGTTTTGCATCCACTCATGATGGTGTTTTTGCAATGAATTCTACACACACCCGTTTAATGAAACCACGTCTTCCCCCGTCCCCATTTTTCGTCCCCGCCCGACCCCCTATTGGTTGTTGTCCACCCTGATTTATGTTCAGTGGTTTTGAGCTTTTTTCCTGGAAACCTGGGCTCTGTTCCCGGGGGGGGATCACTCTCTTAACGGATCATGTCTTGTACTCTTTAGGTATCACGATGAAGAACATGCTAATCTGCTTAACGCTATGTGGCTCATCGCTGTCACTATATTATGTGTGGGTTACGGGGATATAGTTCCGAACACGTACTGTGGGCGGACCATCGCGGTGGCTTGCGGAATCATGGTAAGTGGCCCCCGAAAAACCGTTTGCTCTTTCGCCCGCCCCCTCTTACCTGCCATTGCTCTCTCGCTCTCCCAACAGGTACCATGACGAAGAACATGCCAATTTGTTGAACACCATGTGGCTTATAGCGATCACATTCTTGTCCGTGGGGTACGGTGATATAGTGCCAAATACATACTGTGGGAGGGGTATAGCGGTGACGACAGGAATTATGGTAAGTGGCGCCCACAACACATCATGGTGCAACAGAAAACGAGATTCAGGACGCAAAAGAGAGTTTTCACTAGCCTCAGCCCAGCCCTTGTAGCCTCGCGATCTCATTATTATTATTATTTAATATTATTATTATTATTATTATAATTATTATTCCTATTATTATTATTGTTATTATTAACTCCACACTCAGTGTGGATTTAAATTATCATTTATATTATTTTATAACTCTACATTCATGATTCTTTTACTGCTGAACTTTAGTTTATTCAATCACCTGGTACACAGCCTTCTTGCTTTTGTTTTGTAAATTAGTATTAAAATTCGATTACGTCTAACATTATCAGTTATAGAATCCCTTCATTCATTCGTTTCTGTGACTAACTAGTTACATTGTTCTAATCATCTAACCTTTACCTTAGTTCAAAATATCTTTTCTAATTTTATTTTCTTATAATTTGCAATTAGTTTTTCCTTTTCATTTTGTCTAGAAGAGCTGATTGGTCAGTTTTGTACATTGTGCGTTTTTCACTGACTTTTAGAAATTTGACTTCTGCATCCCTCACAGTCGAAGGCGGTAGACTGACCATTGCATGAATCTGAGGCTATCTAGATTTCTTAGGCCGCACCAGGGCTGGGTTTGCACTATGACGTATATATCAGCTGATCGATGTTTGCAGGCACTACTCGGAGAGGCCGCCACTAGCACGGCCCTTGCCTTATTCATCGTCGCAAATTAGATATATTTATATACATATATATATATATATATATTATTATTATATATTATTATATATATATATATAATATATATATTATATATAATATATATATATCTATATATATTTATCATATATTTAATAAATTATATTATATATTATAATAATATATACCAACCGGGGAGTTTTTTGTATTTTTTAAAGATTTCATTGATTACATGGAGAGGTGTCCACATAAAATGACAAAACTGATGAGGTAAGACGTTTATTACAATAGAAAGATTGGCGATATCATATTCAGTACTAAGGAGCTGTGCTTTCTCTCAATTCCTGAGCAGTCATTTGATGACTGGAGTATGTTGTTGAAATTTTAATCTTACTTATTGGAAAAGATTTGATCAAGTATTTTGAATGAAATGCAATTAAAGGTAAAAGATCTATCTTTGAGCATGTTCTGATGACGTGGGTATTCCTATAAGAAATCGGGTCAGATCTGGTTTATTTAATGTACGTATGCAGTCTGAGAGTTTAACTCATTAGAAGGAGCAATGTTTAAGTAAATGTGTGTAATATTTTTTAGCATTTAAAATACACTATTTGGAGAAGTACACCTCACAGGAAGTTGGGACGTTGAAATCATTCGTAACCCTACAAGTTGTCACTAAGTGTTTGCAATTCATGGTGGATGTCACATGGAGAATGACTTCAGTGAAGGGGAAATGCTCTCAATGCATATAGAAGCCATTTTGTAAATTACTTGAAGTCCAGATTTTTAGGTTTCAACTGGAATGTAGATATATTGTATGTGTTTCCTCTTTAAGCCTATGTCAAAAGGGAGCTAATTGCCATCACTTAAGACCAAGCATTGTTGAAGTTTCAGTGGCAGTCTCGAAGTGCCTTCCTCTCCTTGATTAAGCACCATCAATTAAGTTGAAAGTTGATAATTCAGAATTAGACCTAGATATAAAATTTAAAGTAAATATTGTTCAACATATTTTCTTCATTAGATGCAGTACTTACGCCTGGGCCAAAAGGGTCAGATTACTTTATGAATAAATTTACAAAATTATTTGAAGAGTTGATTCAATTAAAGAAAAGGTGTTGTCCGTTAGTTTTTAGAAAGAACATGTGATGGAAAGCTATTTTGATCCAATATTTACGTAATCATTTCAAACCTAAGTCATGCTGCAACTCGACAAGAAAGTGACCTAAGTATGGCCAAACCTTTCTTATAATTTGTAGTTTTATGTCATAGGTAACACATGAAGATCTTTCAATAATAAATGTACGGAGTATGAGCGGGTTTCTTTGAAACTTACCAAATGAAATCTAATCAAATGACGAATCATTTATGACTTACGGTGTACAGTTATAATCCAAACCATTCAAATTATAGAAAGTATAAGCATTCAATATAAGTACGCACTAGGTTCTCTCATGTAACTAATAAAGTTAAAGTAGTAGTTATTATAAATAGTTTGTGCAGGAGACTAGTCCTCAAAGTGTAATTGGTTTTGAATTAGAATTTGTCACTTGAATCATCCTTTAGAAGAATTACTGTAGATGAACTTAAAATAAGTCTAATTTTCAAATACCTATCTCTTATTTTTAAATATTTTAGCCTATGTACGTTGAGAAGCTTTGATTGGCGAATGGACTTTGAAACTCAAGTTTTGTAACAGCTAGACTGTGATACTAACCAGGTTCAAATATTTAAAAAAAATGCTGTTACTGATTACGATAATCGAGTCTAGTCTTGCAGTTTCTGAAGGGTTATACTTGTAATGAGTAAGAAACTGGCCAATATTTCATACGACATATATTTGTTGGCGATGAAAATGGGTGCATTCATGAACGAGAGGGAATAATGTTGTGTGTGTGTGTTTAGATCATCTTTGAGGCATTTCATTATTTTCAGATCTTGAAGAAATTTCGGATAAATTCAATAACAACTTTCAAGAATCATGATACAAACGAAATTTGTTTTTGCGGAAGATTCCAAATCCAGTTTTGACATCTTTGTTAGCACAGTTTTACGATGATGAAGCTAATTCGAACATATTTATCTGCACCTCGTACTTGAGTGAAGTACGGTATACTGCTGAAGGACCTAATCCTCGGATGTAAACGGCTTACTCATGAATGTTGTATCTCGAATTCACAAGTGTCTTAGTGCACGATCGTTTTGCTGACGTATGAAAAATTTCCGTATAATTTTTTTTTTTTATGTTCGAAATCATTTTCGTTGTTCGTTTTCTTCAGAATTATGTTCAAGCTCTTGTTAAAGTTGAGAAATAATAGTCATGAACCCTATTCTCATCCCAGCGCTGTGTTCTTGCCTCTATTATTCAGCAATATTAGAGAGAGAGAGAGGCGAGACATTGTTCCAAAACTTGCTGAGAATTCTTAGTGTTGCTTTAGAGAATGCTTAAAAAGAACAGCTGTTGGATGTCACTGACCTCACATACTGCATCTATGACAGTTCTTTAGGAAATATTTGGGAAGACTTTGATGACGTTTGTAACAAGTCATAAAGCGGTTGAGTTATTCTTCGGAAATGTTATCAACGAGACAATTTGACTCCTTTTATGTGTTGCTGAGGTTGATTCTGGGAGTTCGAGGCGCCAGTGAATGAGTGTTGTCTCCGTTTAAAATAAATTAGACTAACTAGATAAACTGCTTGTTCGAAGCGGTCCTTTAAATATATGATTCACAATTTCATAGCATCTGTTCCACAAAAGTAAAAGATTTTGCAGTAGAACAACAAGAGCAGAACAAGTAGAATGGATAAAGTAAGTTAATATAGAAAAGGGAATTGGCTTTTACCTCGCCTAATGACTGATTTGCCAGAGCGATCTCCCTTATGCATTCCAGACCTGTATCTTTAACTAAAGTGAGGTTGATTTTGTCCTCCGAAGCGCTTCCATGTCCCTTGAAGACTGCAGATACATTGGTTCCATGGCTGCTGGATGAATATGTTTCGAAAAACGAGACACATTTAGGTTTAAGACATGACTGAGTGATTGTGGTCTGACCTCTCTGGAGTAGTGTAAGAAAGCGAAAAAATTAACAGCTGATGTATAATTATTATATTTTCATTTCATTTTATTTTTATCTGGTCCTCAAGTGCTTCAT
The DNA here is from genome assembly GCF_015104395.2 of Macrobrachium nipponense. NCBI lineage: Eukaryota > Metazoa > Arthropoda > Malacostraca > Decapoda > Palaemonidae > Macrobrachium > Macrobrachium nipponense. Next base: position 5,212,604 of record NC_061106.1, on the reverse strand, counting down.
ACCTATGCATGAAATATATATTATACATTTATGAGGCGCTAACCAAAGCTTATTCATTTTTCTTCTAATAACAGAACTAACTTTCATTTTGCCTAAAATTTATACTCTCAATTCCTGTATGCTTTCCAAATAAAATAAAGGCTTCCTTTTTAAAACTAAGCTGCAATTGCACTGCTAAATACTCCATTCTGATAGTTATATTATAATTTAGTTATATATATATATATATATATATATATATATATATTATATATATATATATATTGATATATATATTATGATATATTGGATATATTGATATATGTAATATATATAATATATATATATATATGTATATATATAGATATATATATAATATATATAATATATATAATATCTATATAATATATATATATATACATATATTATATATTATATAATATATATATATATATATATATATATAAGATATTTATATAATATAGATTTTATTATTTATTATATTTCTATATAAAAACTTTATATTTATATATAATTATATATATATAATATAATGTATATATTTTATATATATATTATTAGATAGTACTTATAATAATATATATATATTTATTTTATATAGATATATTATATAAATATATATATATAATATCATATTTATATATATTTATATATCTAATTATATAATAATAAATATATATTTTATTATATTTATATTATAACATATATTTTTAAAATATAATCTAATTAATATATATATAGA
>NC_061106.1:5144362-5206862 GCF_015104395.2 Macrobrachium nipponense | reverse complement strand
TCGCTTTAACACTAATCTTTCTTCCTCACTAGCATGAAAATTCTCTCTCTCTCCATATCAAAGGTATTACACATTTGTTTAACGCTGATCAGACATTACTGACTTATTCGAGTTGTTATCTTCTTAAGATTATAGTCAACATTTCTATTCCTGTTCGTTTTTCCTGGTGATGTTTTCATCATCACTGTTGCTCTGTCTTTTCTCGTGACGTGGAATACTTATACTGATCGTGCGCAGTAAATAAGGTTTTAACTTCTTGCTGATATTAACATTATTTATATTATTATTATTATTATTATTATTATTATTTTATTATTATTATTATTATTATTATTATTATTATTATTATTATTATTATTGGGCACAATTTTCCGTGTTGAAAATGATGACAATGGTTGCAGGTCCACAATAATATAGCATGTCTTTAATGAATATTAAAAGCTTTCAAACCTTGCACTACGTTCATCTAGTACAGGGTTCGAAAGCTTTTAATATCCATTAAAGACCATATACTCACATGGTATATTATTGTGGACCTGCAACCATTATTATTATTATTATTATTATTATTATTATTATTATTATTATTATTATTATTATTATTATTATTATTATTATTATTATTATTATTATTATTATTATTATTATTATTATTATTATTATTATTATTATTATTATTATTATTATTATTATTGATTATTAGTAGTAGAAGCAGTAGTATTGATATCGAGAGAAAAATTTTAATTTGTTTCATTATATGAAAAAGTTTGTGTACTGATCGAGACAATTCTTTGACAGACAGACGCCGTAATGTTTCTCATTTTTGTGTCAGAAAACAATGTGTAGTAATGATTCGAAGATTTTTTTTTTTTTTTTTTTAGTTGGTGAGAAGAAACTTTTCCTCTTGCGTTGCCCAGTTTTTCAAAATGACAAACAATTAACAGTTACTTTAGTTATTTATTTCCCGTACTTTTTCAATTACTGCCTGTTTCTTTCCCAATCGACTAATTACCGAAGTAATAACGAATGCACAATGTTGCAGCTGAGATGTTCCCGTTCCCTCCACTTTGACATTTCAGTTCGCTCTCTTCGCTTTGCTCACCAGGGTCTGTTGGAACCTTCAGTCATAAAGTTATTGTTTTTCTATTATTCTGCTTCATTAGTATTTAGTTTTTCAATAAAAGTGACTTCGTTCGCCTGTCAGGGTTTCTCAAAATAAGTTCTCATCAGTCGTTGTATTTCATGTAAATGTTGACAGTTTTATTTTTGACGCCCTTGAGAGCAAAGAAAATTAGGAAAAAGATGACAAATCTATTGTACACTTACTTTATTATTCCCGAGTTCCTCTCTATATCTAGTTATACACACACACACACACATATATATATATATATTATATATATATATATATATATATATATATATATATATATATTATAGAACCTGCAGAACATATTGTCAGGTGTCACACATATTTGAAATACAAATTAACATACTCTAATGATATTCTTCGCCTTTCTTACCTCTGTTTTCCGCTTTCGCTAGAATTTTTACTGGAGTTTGTTCACCTTTCATCTTGTTTTTTTATTTTTTTCTTTATTTCTAATATTGCGGGCACCACACTCCAGTGTCCTTCCCCCCTCTCCCCCCCCCCTTTTTTTTTTTTTTTTTTTATGTTTCCAGTAGGTCCATATTCCTCACGGTACTGAGCCTGACCCCTCAGGGCCGTTGTGATTTCTTATGCCGAATAGCTTCTTTCTCAGCGTGGAACTAACCAATCCTTCACTGCAACCACCAGGGGGCCGCATGCACTGCCTTATTGGTCGCTGTCGTGTCACGTAAAATGGAGCTAACCCGCGCAGAGAAACATGTTCACAATTTCATGATGGACACTCAATTAACCAAGAGGGTAAGTGTGTGTGAACGCAACCCGCAGGTAAATCACTGCACCCCAGTGGACGATCCATGCTTGGTCACCCTCCACAACCTTCTCTTTTCATTTTTTCTAGCCCAACAGTCCTCTTAGATGTATACGTAATGCTGTTCCTTGCATCGGGAGTTGTGATGTCTTTCGAGGACGCAGGCTACATCAACGTCAACATGAAGGGATCGCCATTGCTTTCTTGAACTGTATTCTTTTGTTTGCATTTTGCTCTGTTAATGCCCACCTTCGTTCGTCTGATTCAGAAGACCCACTGACTCGTCAACAAATGACGTCGCGACTCCCCTGCGAGAGAGAGAGACAGAGGATTCAGAATCGATGTTGTGTGTGTTTTGTTTTATTTCCATTGAAATGAAGCTATGTCTAAATGTATTATTTGTGTTTTTTCTTTTCTCTTTTTCTCCGTGCCCTCAATCCTTCACCAAAACAAAAAATAAAATAATAAAACCTGCACCATTATCCCGCTCTCCTCCTTTCCATCGACAACATCATGATCTCTTTTGGCGACGGTGGTGCCGCTCCGGTCCTCCTCCTCCTCCTCCTCCGCCGCCGCCGCCGCCGCTGCTGCGACGACGACCTGGTTGGCTCGGTGCCACGTGGGGAAAATAAACGTGGTGGCCAAAACAAGGGTAATGGCAGTATGGCCCTTGTGGTGGCTGTGCTCATGACTAAAATCCAAATGCACCCGGCCGAAAAGCGAGTTCACGTTCTCATGATGGAAAAGCAACTCAACTGGAGGGTAAGGCGTGTGTGACCACCTTCCTCCCCCCCTCCCCCCCGCACGCACACACAGGCAATGAGAGACAAAAAGAAAGATTTCATTTTCACTCACCTTTACCCAAGACTAAAACTAATTTCAAAGTGTGACTAAAAAACGATTGGTCTTCATTCCCGGTTTCTCCCCTTGTGGTTTGTCGCTTTACTAACCCTCTCACACGAACAGTAGCTCCCTCCAAAGGTAAGAGTCTTTAATCATCATTTATCTCTTGTATGTGTTTGGTAAATAGAATTGTCATTAACATTTATTTGTCCCCTATACCATTGCCCTCATAAGAAGGATAAAAGGTTAAATGCATTCTGAACTTTTCACCTGTTTCGATAGCTTCGAACGGATTTTTATGCGATTAACGATAATGAACGATATAAAAGGTGTTCCCCTTTTTTGCTCATGAACACACTGGTATTCAAAAGGTTTTCCCTTCGTCAGATCAGAAGTCATGATATTAGGCATAAGTCACAAATCGTTTTTAAATTTCGTTTCTAGTGATACAAACATGTGCGGACTCTCTCGGCCGCGTACTTTTTCAGCAGAAAGAAACTGAATGAACTTCAGAGTCAAGTTGGCGAATTCCTTTTAACTAAACTACATCACGGAATTAATATGCCCTTACGGGAAAACGGTTAGGAATCCACGTTTAAGAGCAACGGCTTCCACTGAAATATTGTATCGAAGATAATGGCAAACCAGTCTCAATGTCAGCAGTTTCTCAATGTTTGCCAGCGTGGAGGTAAATCGAACAAGTTGGCAACTCTCAAATTATTTCCACCAACAGGACGATTGCAAGACACCTGGAAACGGTTTTTGATGATAATTAAGACCGTGACTTTAAAATTGGAAATACAGTTTCAGTGAAATGCCTAGTTGTAAATCATTCTTGGCAATACAACGCCAAATGTGTTTTGTTACAAAGTTGGAAGTTAAAAGTAGACCGACTAAAATGAACCACATGGCAACACCTCTCCAATTCATTAACCCTGTGAATATACTACATAGTCGTTCTAGTGCATGGGCGTCTCTATCCATCCATGAATGTGGCTGTTGATCCGGAAATTGTTAGTACTTTGTAGATGAGATAGATGTAGTGGTTTCATTCTGAGCCAATGGTGGCACTGTCAACGGTTACCAGTTCAAATTTTGATGCGGGGTTGCGGCAGTTGTCACAATCAGTGTCGGTAATGTTCAGTGTGCGTAGCCTGTGTCTGGCTTAGAGTGAAAATACTATAGATAAGACCTAACTTTAATAGTACATAGTATTTTGTCTAGTGTAGATTTAATAGACTTACATGGTTTAATTCTATATGTATGTATATATATATATATATATTTCATATATCTATATATATATATATATATATTGTATGTATGTATGTAATATATAGATATATATGTTTGTATTATAGATGTATTTATTTATTTATATACATTCATGTAATTCATAGATTTATTTTAGAATAAACAATGTTGTACTTGGAAAGTGAAAACGATTTGTGTTCCATCCTGTTAATGTTTGTGCATTTAGATTGCAAGAATCACTGTATTTGGAAGTATGTTAAACCGTCTATGCTTTTGTGTCTTTAGGTTCACTAGTAGTTTACAGGTGACGCAGGTAATGTATAATAATGCCTATTTTATGTTCTAGAAAAACAAAAATGAATTCCTAATAAACAACACAGATTAGTGTCAGAATAACAAGCTACACAAACACCTTCGCTCACATTCAGAATTATTCATGTCCAGAAGGGTTTCACTGAAATGTCATTCTATGAGTTCGTTCTCCTCTTAAGCCATCGCGAGATGAACCACGAAAGGATTTTGCGACTCAAGTTCTCCATTAATGCGTGAAACCTCAAGACTGATTGGGTTTTAAATAACAGCATTTAAATAATGTTCATGTTACATAAGGACCCCAAATCACCGCGGTACATGAGAGTATTGACCTATTTTGAAAAATATTTCATTTTCATTAGATCATCGTTTGAGATCGTAATTGTAACAGATAAATTAGTTTTCCGTTTAACGTGAACAAAGCTCCCTGAGATGAAGATTTTCTAAAAATATAATTCAATTGACTACATTTCTTGGCGCCTCTTATTTTGCGGTATAGTTTCGCTAGGAGTGTAATTGCTTTGTCCTTAGGTATCAGGTAGAGCTTTGTGAAAATTTCACTTGAAAAACCAATATCGAAACCCCGGTGGTTACTTCGGTATTATTATTATTATTATTATTATTATTATTATTATATTATTATTATTGTTATTATTATTATTAGATTATTATTATTATTATTATTATTATTATTATTATTATTATTATTATTATTATTATTATTATTCACGATTGTAGTCATAATTCTGTTGACACACTGACCCGGAAACGGAAAAAGAAGTGTCCCCTTAATTAATGGGCAATTACCGTAATGTGAACTGGAAACGGAGAAAAAGAAAAAAAAAAAAGAACCAAAAAACGAAATCTCCCATTTTACAATTTACAGCAAAAAAATTTGATGAATATATAAACAGAAATGTGTGCGAACTAAAATGTTACTGAGAACTATTTAGAAAAAATTCAAGCAAGACGATTAATGCATCGCAACTTTACAGCCCAAAAGTAACTAGTAGAACAATATTTCTAGTACCAACAATTGTTCCTTCTACAGTTGTCCATTATGGGAGAGAGAAAATACGTGATAGGTACTGCCTTTCCAAAACTGATACTCTGACGTTAGAGGAATTTTAGTTAAGGCGAAATTGGAAATTCCTATCAAAATCCTTTGAAGTATAACCGAAGACGATACCTTCCAATGATGAGATGAATTATATCTATAATAATTCATGGTTTCCCAAAATTATGAACTGCCATCCCAAGACATTTTCCTTAGAAAGTGGAGATTCCTGGGCGGTCGGTCATGATTTCAGAGAGAATAATAGTATTCTCACGGAGGTAGACTGAAAGATTTGAAACAGGCTGCTGATATTACCTACCATTAACTCTTAAGGTGTACAGAGGGAAGCGGTTTTCAGCATCTAGCTGTCGACCTACATTTCTTGATGAATTTTTATTTGCTGTGAAGAGAGTTTGGACTTGTTGGGAACACCAAATATCGCCATATATTCAGAATGACAAGGTGAACGTCGTACACCATTGGCTGCCACGCTTGCAAATCCAGTGCATATCTCCGAGTCTAGATGCTGACAGCCTTTAGATACACATTTACAAGGCGCTGTCGTATTTTCAAGGCCATAAATAACTCACCGCCAGAAAAGACTAGACAAACGTTCCCGAAGGATTATACAGGCCATGATTTAGTTTCACCCAAGTACAGGAGCCATATGAATAATTTATTGATTTCATACGTGCTTACCATTAAACCATTAAGGTCGTAATAAACAGCAGATGAATGACTTCCAAGTTTTGATCAAGTTACTGGGAGTTTTGTTAACTTAATTTATATTTCAAAATGGTATGAAATTGTTGATGTATATCTTTGATGCTACTTAGTATTCGTGTACAGTACAGCGAAGCGCTTATCCATGTATTTTTCCTGTTGTCAACGATAGTCTTCGCTCAGCCAGGAACCTGATTCTTTTATCACTGAATCTCTTAGGAAGATAACCTTGGTTCCGACTCCTGGACGGTACGTATCGTCCCTAGGCTTAGAACTTTGTTTCTTATATTATCGACTGTTTTACGACATAGACACAGAAGCTCCAAAAGTATTATACACTCAATAAAAACGTTCACACCAGTCTTCGCGGCTTTGCCACTGCCAACTGTTTTCAGACAAGGGGATTTCGAAGCTACTACACAATTATGACTGAATGATTCTCTACACATAAGGTACTAACTACACGGTCTTTATGGCAGTTGTTTTCCGAAAATCCCGTGTGTGGCACGAGGCATATGTCAGTCAGTTTATTCTCGCTAGATTGAGTTCCATTTGCATTTCAAGGAAAAATAAGAGGAAATACTTAATGATATATGGGGTCTGTTCTAATGTTCTTTGCGATTTAACATGAAAAACAAACTTTCCTTTTCAAGGACAAGCAGCTGACTGAAAGAGTCATAGTCACAAATCGATGACGTCACTTGATCAAGGGGCCACGTATTTGTCGAGAAGTTGTCGATAGCTCATAAAGTTTGTATTCCAGGTGTCTATAGAGTAGTTCATTCGCTCACGCCGTCACAACAGACGCTTTATTTTTTTATTTGTATCTGATATGAAGTTTAGCATTCGAACAACGCTTTGTGTAAGAAATTAATTTCCAGGATGTGTTCTCTCTGTCGGTTGCCAAAATTTTCTTCTATACTGTTCTTCTTCGAAAGGATAAGAGACACTGATAGCTGTTGTCTATGACTTCAATTTTCCAATGGTCCCAACGGCTCTTATTACGACTCTGTTTGGAATCTTTTTCGATAGTCGAGCGCTCTGCCAACTTTAAAGCACTTGAAAGCTTTTCCACTGGTTTTTAAGCTTACATAAAAGCTGCAGTGCTACTTTTGTCTCTGAATTGAAAGGCAGTGATGAAGCTTTAGAGAAAGGAGATGGATTGAGAGTTATGGTAAAAGTCTTTAGATTGAAAGCACAACGTGCTTGGAAGGTTTCAATTTTTATATGATATACTTGGCTTCCATCTTCATCATCTCGAGCCACGTGTGTTTCGAATGGGTAAAAAAAATTTTTTTTTATAATGACTGAGATAATATTTAACATCGCTACTAATTAGATATATTAATGTATAATAAGACCAATAGTTAATTTATTTTATACATAAATTGACGTCAAAATAGGGATCATCGACCAAAGACTGTCACTGCAGAATCATGCGATGAAATTAACTCTAAAATCTAAACGAGGTTTACTATTGATGCAGAGTATTTCATATTTTGTATTCCACTTGAAGACATTTTGTTTGAACAGTGACAGAAAGTAGTACCTAAACAGAAGAGAGGTTGAAAGGTTTGAGTTTTGTTCTGCACTAGACTCGCAGTTTCATGTTCTGGGATTTTCTCAGAAGCGTTCGTGCACAGTTAGTGGGAGTAACTGTGTCTGACTGAACGTTCAGGCAGCAGAAATAAAGAAAGATGCCCGACTCATCTCTGTGGAAAAGACAACAGATGTGGTCTCAGTCTCTTACATGGAAATATAATCTCTGCCTCGGGAAATGAAACTCGGGAACTAAGTCTCCAGTAATCATTTTTCCTTTCTCTTAAGCAAAGGGCTCTAAAAACAAAGGCGGACCTCCTTTTCTTTTCAGTCCTGTAAGAGTCCTTAAGGAAAGGAAACGTCGGAAGCCCCATACAAACTTAATTATCATGTTTCTCCCTCCCGCTCCTTTCTCTTCCCTCCTTTCCTCCTACTCACCTTAGGGTCCCTCACAACACTCGGTATTCAACCTGAAGAAGGCAAGGAAAGGACATTTTTCGGCTCTTTCACTTTATATTCATCGTCTGATGTTTTTCCTTCTTAGTTACTACATCGTTTAGTTTTGTGATTGCATACGCACATACATACTCTATGCATAGTGCATATGGTGTCATAGAAAAGTGTTTATAGTTAGGTTCTTTTCGTATGGAACTAAAACACATTGAAAAATTGTAGTATCATATGCCTGTCTCGCGTTTTTTTTTTCTTTCTTTCTTTCTTTCTTTTCTTAGAAACGAATTACTTGTTTTTAGTAACTTTGGTATACAAATGACCAACCTAGCCATAAATCTTTGGGAGGTCATCCCTTCAATTATTTCAATATGAGACTCCTTTAAACTATAGCTGAGGATCTGTCTTTTCTTGAAACAAAAGGCAGTAATTGAGCTTGTATACATCTGGTAGACTTGATGGGTGGAAACTGTGAATAATCAACTTTGTGGGATTAAAGTCAAAACGGATCTGACACCCTTATAAGCAGTAAGCTTTGTTGAAGGTAACGAGACATTGAAACTCCAGACCTCTTGAACACTTACGTCATACAAGCAGACAGAGCGCCTCAGTGGCGTGAACGGTATGGTCTTGACCTGCCACCTCCGTGGCCGCGAGTTCGATTTTTGGGTATTCCAATGAGGTGTGTGAGGTGTATTTCTGGTGATAGAAGTTCATTCTCGACGTGGTTCGGAAGTCACGTAAAGCCATTGGTCACATTGCTGAATAACCACTGGTTCAGTGCAACTTAAAATCACCATACAAACAAACAAAAACAAAAACAAAAAGAAGAGGCAGAGTGGTTTAGGTAAAGTAAACCTTACGTCACAGTCTGTAAAAACCGTTTCCTATCTTGGTAAAGGTTAGAAGAAAATGTTTCTCTCCTTGTAGCATCTATCGGTGCTTTTGCTTAGAAGAAAATATTTCTCGCCTTATAGCTTCTATCGGTGCTTTTGCCATTTCCATTTCTTTTGATGCATATCTTAAAGGCACAAAATGTTGGTCCATGACCGACATTTTGTGTACTAAAAACTACAGCATCTAAATGACAAATCCTCTTTGAAATCCAACAAGGCTTTTGCCTCTGTGAACGCCTCTGTATCATCCTTAATTCCCTTGGCGTTTAAATAGTCATTCACCCCCTCAATAAAAATTTGCACTGGTTGGGAGAGAACGCCATCAACATTGCCTCGAAAAGGGCTAACTCCTGCATTTATGTTTATTTTGTGCACCAGTGTCTGGCTTGTACTTGTGTCGGCCATTTTGCTTTCTTTATGATAACTCTTATGCTTTGGGATTCGTCCCAACCTCAGTAACATTGATATATTTATGAGCACACAAACCACCAACCCAATAAACTGCTATTTGCAACTAGCTGCTTCTCAGGTTCAGGGTTAATCAGCTGATTTAACTGTTACAAGGTCACGTTGGTCGATAAAAAAGGGGAAGAAGCTAGTGAGAGAAAGAAAACGTGTATCAAACCAAAATCTGATAGTTAGCGCAACTGTTCACCAGGCCGCCTCTCTCTCTCTCTCTCTCTCTCTCTCTCTCTCTCTCTCTCTCTCATCACGAGGGACATCAAAAATGAAATACACTTGTGAGCAAATTAACACCAAAAAAAATAAATAAATAAAATAAACTTACACTCGCGTCTTCATAGGTCCGAAGTCAGTACCCGGCTACACTTGCAACCGTGCGTAATTAATTCCCGTTATGATATAAATTCACTCCCCCCCCCAGAACCACAGGAACACATCTTTACACTAAACAGCAACTAAGATCACTGCCAACGGTAGCTACACGGCTTAAATGCTGACTGTCAGCTAAATTCATCTCAAATCAGCAATAGAGTCAGTTGCCTGATACATAATTATAACCACTTTCCCCCAAAATATGCCTAACCTATCTAATTCTAGTCTCTTCGGAGGCGTTACCTATAGGCTTTAATGTACCTTTTAACCGCTAGCCACCAAAAATCTCTAACGAGGAAAATCTCTTAACGAGGTCAAATGACACTCGTTTAAACAAATTAAAACAAAACATCTAACTGGTAATGTAGCCTACCTTTTTCTGTTGAATGCCATCTCTGGAGTTGGCTGAAAATCAGTTTCAAACTAGGCTAATATAAACTTTGTTGTTACAAAAATCTACTTTTTATTTCCCAAAATTAGCTAACATGAAAATGGAATAAACTTAATGAAGCCTGACCCAAAAATAAACGTTAAACTATCATATTCCTCTCAAAATCATATTTAAGTAAGTACCCCCTTTTCCCCTAAGTGTCCAAACATTCATAGTTTATTAATAGTCAAAATTAAGTCTAGAGAAAACCCATAAGGTGACTTCGAATCCATCTGAAATAAAGAGACCATAATTATGACACCATAAAACATTAAAGTTCGTCAATAAAGAATATATGCCGCGCCTCACTTCCCTTTCTCTAGAACTCAAGTAATTGTCACTTCAAATGTTAACTTTTTCAAAGTTTCTCCTCTACGGTACCTTGTCCGATGGATCTGCAACACCACCTCTAGCGTCTCATGTGTGGCGTGTTCCACACACTATCAATCAAATTCAGTGAGTCCCCCTTTGCAACTTTTCCCCTAGATTATAATATTATGTCATTTTCTGTTCATTACGAACACACACACTCACCAATTGGCGCACAAGAGGCATGCACGCTACATACATGAAACTCATGATCTTCAAAATGCGTCGCTGACCCTAATTGTGCGCCAGTAAGCTTTCCTGTCTGTTTTTTCATTTCAGCATCTTCGAGGAATCCAGTGTTTTGCATCTGTGTGTAACCTGCAAGAGCTAAGGTTATCAACCCGACTATTTCATATTATAGACAGTTACTGGTGCCTTTAAGACATAGTACATATTGTGTGCACGTCTAGTAGTGAAGAGCGAAAAATTTCGGACGTGTCATTAACATGTCACATATCATCATAGTTGATAGGCCACCCCGAGAGATTGATTGATTTCGTTTTTGTTGAAATGGGAGGGTTGGGCCCATTCTCAGTGTGCCACCTATGTCAGCTAGTCTTCAAAGTCACCCAGCACCACCGTTTCTGCATAGTTTTCAAAAACGTCCTATTACTCAAAAGTTTGTCTTGAAACTGAGTCTGGAACTGATTATGGACAGAATTCATCCAAAACTGATTATGAAAGTGTTCTCGTAGAGGAGTAGTTGGTTATAGTCGTCTACAAAATACTTTGCGCAACTAATTAACTTAGTAAGTCACCTTGAATCTCTGAATCTCGAAAAAGGTAGGGTAACTTTTGAGACACACCAGTGGGACGTTCCAAGATGTTCTGTGAACGGTTAGTTTTGAAACTCAGGGCTGTGGGGTTTCTTGCATTCCATTTTTTAAAAGATTATTAACAAATGATTTTTTAAAGTACCCCCAATAATGGGTTCTTTTTTTTCAATGAAGATCCTTTAATTAGGTTTTTCCATTTTCTCAGAAATGTTTATCGTTTTAGCTGCCTAAGTTCATTGCTTGTCGAACTGATCTGTCAATTCTTCTCTCCGGGTAGAGAGTGTCAGTAAAGACAGCATGATCAGATAAAAACAGTAATAATTTCAAACTAATTTCAAAGTTTTAGGGTTTTGTCAAGGATAAAAAGGGTTTAAAAATATCAATCAAAACTTGCTTTTCTGGTAACAACGAGTTTGTCATTTCCACAATCATGTTCGAAAGAGTCCTCTCGTGATCAAAATTCTTCGTTATGATTTTGTTTTTTTTTTTTTTTTTTTTTGCGGAAACAAAATCTGGAGTTACGAGCTTGATTTCGTCTTGAGCTGAAAGATAAGTTGACAAACAAATGATTTTAGAGGCGAATAATCTTCTCGAAGGAAATTGGATTAAAACAGGGGACGAGCTGAAAGCGGACTGCTGGGCCTCGTTAACTACTTAATTGGCTTTAGAGGATGACAGAATTACTTGATAACTTGCTGTAACGGGACATACAATATGGGAAAGACACTATGCACTTAGGTTTGTACATCAGTTTCCTAAATTTGGTCACCAAAGTATATGATTGACACTTGTTCCTTTACAAAGTGTTGTGTATTTTGTTATTTTAAAGCCATTTTCTAATGTATTGATTTGTGTTGTTCTTAACCATATTCTTAAGATGTCATGTCGCTTCAGGAAAGAATCGAGTCCAATTTGCCTTTGGCTGAGAAGTGGAGTCCTTTCTGGGCACATGAAATTGAACTGCTTTGTTGGCATTTCGGTGCCATAAATACAACCTGTGTTCAGTGAACAAACACACGCACCTATTAATTTGAAACAATAGCAGTTTAAGTTACAGAACTTGTATAGTTAAAAACTAATTCTTTCTTGAAATATAATAGATTTACGTCTCTTTACCCAGATTATCTTTGTGAATGTGTAAAGCTTCTTTAATCTTTTTTATAAATTGTAAGTAGAGAGCGCGTAAGATACACCGTAATTCTTTTTTTATACGTTGAAATGTGTATAAGGCGACTCCTCAAGAATTTTTTTTTTCCATTTGGTTTTCTTAGACATATCGCTACATGCCAAGAAATGAACAAATCTAAATACCTTTCTATGATTTTTAAGCGTTTGCAGAGCCATTTTGTATCTAACTTGCCCTTAGGAATTCACTTGCTCTTAGGGTCTGGCCGAAAATACCCTTCTTACCTTTGCTGACCATTATCGGTCTTGTCTAGGAGCAATTTTAAATTCTAAAAGTAGAATTGAAAGGTAATTCGTGATTAAGCAGAGAACCATGGGATTGATCAAATATTGTCTGTCGTTTGAACATTAATTTCAAATTATTAGGGTTCTTTAAGAGCCACTCAATTACTCAATTATCACAGACCTGTGAAGCCGTTTTGTATGCAGTAGTATTTTTGTACTTGCGCTTCGAAAAGAGACTGAGAAATATTACACAGTGCTGAACCCAGAAGAAGAAGAAGGAGCATTTATAGAATTTCTTGAACTGTTCCACCAGAGTCTTCCTCGACACTAAATGAGCCTTTATTCCACAGCTAAAAAACTCTGCAGCGAATGTGTTGCGCGAGACCTGGTTAATCTACAAGCACACCAAGTTAGTTAAAAAGGTCAATCATGGCCGAGTACGCACACATCAGAGGAAATTCCTGCTCGCCATCTATTCGTAAGTATCCCTTCGTGGTTCACGTGTATTTCTCACCTTCAGTGTTTATTGTTTGTTTTACATTTCGATGCCTCCTATTCGCTATGTGCTCATTTCTCACTGATGGCTTGGATATGATTTGCATTTCATATATATGGCCCATTAACGTTTATTTTTCCTTTTTTTTTTTCATTTCTGAAGCTCGTCGGTTTTGCTTGTGAAACTGTATTATCAACAACAGCAACAATGGTGATAAGCATAATGATTATTATAATTCCCTTTATTGACGTGTTGTTGCCGTTATTGCTCATCTAATTTTCTTTTCGCTTAAGTTTACCTTTACATCAGTAAATAAAAGAAGCATTCTTTTTCCTATATTCATTAAAATATCTGTCATAAAACGTACAAAGAACTCTTCAACAAACCGGAAATTAGACCTTGAACTGTTAAGTTCAACAAATTGATTGTTGACTCCACTTAATGATGGAAAAGTAACCTTTTGTTAGATTAACTTTTGTTACAGAAGTGCATTTGAGCCAAAGAAAATTATCCAAAGACAAGTTAAATCTTTCTTTCGCAGAGGCTGCCGACTACATATCAGACTCCTATATTTGCTCTGTGGTAGCTATAATGACAAAATTAAGAGTGCATCTGTTTCAGTGTCCACGTTGCTTACCTCATTCATGCACATGGTTGTTGATAAGTCAGGCGTTAAATAACCACCGTCTTCATCTGAGAAGTACCAGTTTGCAACATCAGCTTGGCAGCCAACTGCCAGTTCTATAAACACTGACTAAAAAACCCTGGTAGTGTTTTCCTTGTCACATAAGAGAGGGGAAACGACGGCTTAAGTCATACATAGCAAATGAAACTACACGCTCAAATAGAGGAGGTATTTTGTGGTACTGGGAAGAACTGACAGCAAATTAAAATCTTGGTAATGCTAGATGCATGTTTGTGGAGATCAAGAATATTATTATGATGGATAAGGTATAAATACCGTCTTGACTAACATAAGTGGAGTGGAACTACTCAAAGCTACTAAGTAGCGCTAATGTAAGTGGTGTCCACGTAAGTCTCCGATAAAGAACTTCGGCAAGTGGATGAAAAGAGAGCAAAACACCGTCTCAAGTAATTAGCCACCTGAATAGATAAATAACTGCAAAAACAGCAAATAACGACAGAAACATAAACAAGAATTTTGATGCTGATGGCAAACATTGTCATAAGTAGGTAGTCTAAGCACTTGAACAATTAAAAACTCCATGAAGTGAGAACAATAGCAAACAGTGAATAACAAAAACAAGAATTTTGATGCTGATAGCACCATAGATGATTAAATAAGTGGCCAAAACGTTTAATTTTGTTCACCAAAATTGATCATTGAGGAATGAGTTAAGATGCAAACTTGTATTCTGGCATCTTTCTTTTACTAATAATTCCGCCTACACAACATATTTGATTTTTGTCAGTTTGATACTTCCCATCTTATGGAAGCACTCGAGGTCGAGAACTACTTCAGGCAATGTATTTAATCTTACAGTTTGTAAAAATCGTAAAATTAAATATACAAATGAGGGTCGCTTCCCTTAACATTAGACATATGACATCTTTGTCATTTTAAAGAAATATGGCTCTAACCTTTCTTCAAACCGTGATGTTTCGACAGACAAGATACGCATAAGATTTGAAAACCAGTCAACCATCTTGCTTGTATGCATGCTTGGGTTCATTAGACTGTCCTTCTTAGATTAACTATGTTTTCTTTTGCATATCAATGCGTATTTGTTAATACCGGAATAAAAGAGGACCCCAAGAGATGACAAAATAGAACCAGTAAATTTGGGATAGAACTAAATTGCCAATAGAATCTGCGTCATGTAAGGTTCATCAGGAGTCACAAGACAGGTGGCACTTGGAACAGTTGACCTTAGTACTAAGCCTGAGGAATACTCGGAAATCATACGGATGACTGGCTTGCATGGTTGCGACTATTAATGCCGGCTTGAATACCCTTTTAGGGTACAGATTTTTAATTTCACTGAAACAGCATTTAGTAAAGGTTGGCGTAGAGACAGTGAAGGTGAAGGAAAGCTTCACTGTACAACATTTATACAACTACCTATTTTAGCAAGAACAAACGGGAAAAATTGTAACACTCGTACATATATGAGTTATAAAGTGGTCATAATATTTTTACTGTAAGCAAAGTTCTCTTTTCGTTAAAGAGTTTACATCCATTTTTTTTTTTTTTTTTTTTTTTTGAGAAGTATTTGTAAAAGGCCTCTTTCTCTTCCAGGCTGCGGAAGGTCAAGATGGATCAGCGGAAGTTGATGGATAACGCCAACACTGTAACTGATATGGCGAAGGTAAGAAACCTCGAGAAACCTTCAGGTTTTTCATAGTTTTCATTTCAATGAGATGATGAATTAGCTTCTCCTGAGTGAGAGGTTGCGATTGCCCAAGAGTTGATCGAGTTGATTTTTGAAAGAACAAGTCGTAGTGTTCGTCAGCAAGATCTTTCCAAGTTTTACCCTTTGAGAAAATGGTACAAGTAGAACACCCATTACCACGTTTACTTATTTTGATAGTGAGGCTTTGAATTTTAGATGTATTTAGAAATACTGGCCGTTGATGCATAATGCTATTTGGAAGTGCGTTGTACATTGGCTCTGCAGCTCTTGTGACTGGTCATCACTTCTCAAAAAATATGCAGAACGTGAACGAATCGGCATACGACATCGTCCAGACATTCTGGTCAGTGTGTACATTACTTATTGCCTTGAAGCACCAACTCAAATAAACATGTTAAGCCACGATAGTAATTAATGTCGCTGGAGATTCTCTTAGAACGCATTTTTAACCGAGTAAAGGGAAAAAAAGGAATAAATCGGTCACTCAGAAGTCAGTTGCATTCTGAAAATCTTTTCGTTCTCATGGATTTTATTTTGTCTGAATGGCGGACATTGTCAACGCAGAGCTATATGTAAGTAATCGGTATTTATGTCATATATCAAGTTATATCTCCCTCCGGAACGCAGAGAACTGCAATTATCTACTTTTAAAGCATAACCGAAAATCCATGACAGCCGATTTCTGTGCGTATTTAATACGGGAGCTGTCAACACTTTCGACATCGTTAGGAGTCTTTTCTCCACGGGAGGAAACTGTTCCCTATTATATGCCCACCACAAATGAAGACGATTCACGCAAATTACCATAAATACGTCTAACCCAATGTCAAAAAAAAATCGTAGCATGAGACTATGGTTTGGTTGGTGATTTAGTATTGCTTCCTTTGATGAATGCGCAGTTCGTTAGACAGTTTAACTGGTAAAGTTTTTCAAATGTACAACAACAACAACACCCCCCCCCCACAAAAAATAAATAAATAAATAAATAAATAAATAAATAAGAAAGATGCATCTAATCTTTGTGTATCTATTTAGTGAAATCAATCGCGTAAAATGACTTCATTACGATTCTCCCTACATCTGTGGATATAATGACCGGGAGATCTCCGTTATTTTCTTACTGAGGTGAAGAGCTGCTTTCATACCGCCGGCGAAATTGAATTCGTCAGTAGTCCGAAGGGTTATGATCTCATAACAAACTCCCTTTGTTTCTTCACTAATGAGCAATAATTATTATAAATATATATATATATATATATATATATATATTATTCCTGTTAGTACTAATATGAATTTATAATTATTCTTATATTCTGTGATCTTGATAAAATATAAGGTATTTTTGGGTTTCTGGCTACATTTATAATTTTTTTTTCTTTACCTCGGCCTAGTATCAAGATCACAGGTAAATTCAACGGTCATAATAATGTTAGCACTTTTCCTCCATACCTCAGGAATTATATTATGATGGAGAACTTAGTGCTTTGATAATGTGAGTCGGAGTTATTGGTTTATATATTTGTGATTTTGGCCTATTTTTGGGGTCACATGTCAATTTAATGGTCAGAAGTTTATCTTCTTTTAGCATAATGAGTTTGGTTTGGTAATTATTCTCACCAAACTTTTATTTTTTAGCTCGACAGAAAATGTTGGCTTTTTTAGGTTTTATCCTATAGTTTATTAATATGGTTTGACGAAATTAGGTAGGCTGGGTAGGTAGGTAAGTACTACATACCTCGGTGGTGTGTTTACAGAGTCGTTTAATCTACTGAGGCTTGAAATAGTTTAAAATCATACCCCATCTTATATTAATATCTTTCGGCGTAACTTGAATAATGTCTGTTCGTTCTCACAGCCACTGAACTTCTGTTTAGTATTGCGTAGACCGAAATAATCTATTGAAAGAATGCGCCGTTTAATGAATTTTGATTTTGTACCTAGGCATTTACTATTTAAACTTTAGTATGGGATGGAGGTAGGTAAAATCAGTGTATAAAATATAATTACGTCCGTTTATTCTTACAGCATTATGGTTCGAAGGTGAAAATCATCTGGTCTAGCTCTAGGAGGTGTATTCATGTATGAACTGAAACAGATCCATATCCTTCTTCAAATCATAATGTACCACTTGGTCTTCTTCATTTATTTCCCATATGGATTCAAGGGTCAAAATGATAAAAGCATATCCAAAAGTGTAAAAAAATCGAGAAGTTAATAGATTATTGACTTTTCAAATGTCAGTAGATTCCTTATACTCTTATAGTATACATCAGCCTATTTAAAAAAAAATTCCACCAGAACAGTGTTTGAAGGTGGAGATCGGTGTCTATTCTAGCCCTAGTAACTGAATGCAACAGATATATGTACATATGTGCAGGTTAAGACGTCTATACTTCATAACATGGATGGGTTGGGACCCCACCACAAAAGGAAAGGCCTTCTTAATTTTCTATCTGGATTCAAGGCTTGCAAATCCAAGAATGAAACGGTAGAGGTATTAAGAGGCCAATGTAGCTGTTATTTGTGTGTTCACTATGCCACTGATTATTTCACCAGCCATTTGAAGCAATATCAGCTCTTGTCAAAGCTTCGATAGAACATTCACGAGAGGAGTGTGCGGCCACTTGGCGTTACTCTGTAATAAGAAACAGACATGGACGGTAACTTTGAGGAGTTTTCCAATATGAAATTAGAGCCGGACTTCCAGCATTCTCCGATGTCTTTTGATTAGCCTGAAAGACACCTCTATGGCTAAAACATGACTTCTGTTGCATTCTATTGTATTTTTGGTGAGGCATTCTCCTCTAGATACATGGCTCTAGTCTGGTAGGTACACTGATAATTTACTCAAAATCAGTGGAAAAATAAAGAATGTTGAAGAGTGCACAGATACGTAGTTGATGAGGTTGTCATGCAACAAACTTTCCTTGAGAATGCCTGACACAAAGCGTATCATTTATCCTGAATATCTTTACCAAGATATTTATCACTAATTTCAAAAAGCTGCTGCTCCAAAATTTAGCTTTCTAAAGGTAACTAAATGGTATATGTTAAGACGAACTTTTGTCGTCACGTAAAGAACGATATCCCTACAAATGTATTTTTTTCCTTGTCTGCCACTTAAGATGAAAAAAAAAAATCGTCTAGGAGTAATAAATGTGTTCACTACTAGTGTAAAATAATTAGCACAAGAAAAGAAATTTTCCTATGTATGCCTCCCATTATGGATCTTGACTATGATATCTTTCAAGTTTGCCTCAATTTTTTCTGGGCATTGCCAACGGTCTCCATATTGTTAGTGTGTTTGGCGTGTTTTTTTTTTTTTTTTCCAATATCAGATGCTTAATATTGCAAACGTGAGGTTACCTCAGCGTGTCTGAGCAATGCACTCTCCTTGACTTAATGGAACAAGTCACATTGTAGTCTTGATTGATTGATTATGAAATTGAGGTCTTGAAGACCAAGCACCGGAACCCATCTGGATTATTCAGCGCCCCAATGAAAATGAAATATGATTCATTATGAATAACTGAATGATAACAGTGTTCAAATATGAACGTAAAAATTGAAGAAAGATGATAAAACCAATAACAAAAATAATTATCGAAATTTTATATTGAAAAATATGTAGACTTTATAAAATAAAAATGACTAAAATCTTTACTAAATATACTGGAATCATATCTCACTAAAATGACCAGATTCTTTCAGATAACCCATAAGGTCGTCTACCTCAACACCATCACTTAAAATTTCTAAAATAGTCTTCCCAGCTGTTAAATACTTTACCCTGAGGCGATTAAATCTAGGACAGTGCACCAGCATGTGCTCAACAGATAGCTGACCATCGCAGTGAGCACAAACTGGGGCACTGGTTCCCTCTAAAGTATAACTATGGGTGAAGCGGGTATGGGCAATCCTAAGCCGTGCTAGGATGATATCGAATCTTCAGATGTGACTAAAACCCGAACTCTGCTGCCATTTTTTACAGATGTATCTTCTAATAAGTGGATGCATATCCAAATGTGGTACCTTATTAGTTAAGAAAACACATTGTAGCATCCTTTGCTTCACTATCAGCCAGTTCGTTCCCTTCTATACCAGTGTTCCCAGGAACCCAACAAAACTTAAACTGATTTGTGACGAACAGAAAGATAAAAAAAACCATTCCTGGGCCCTTTGAATTAAGGGATGGGTAGGGTAAAACTTCTTTAGGGCTTCTAAAACACTCCTTGTGTCACTTTATATTACTGTGGATTTAAATTTCTTATCAGATGCAAGATTTAAAGCCTCAACGATGGCTGTTGCTTCAGCAGTGAATATGGATGAGGAGTCTGGTAACTTTTTTTTATATGTTTCCCCCTCACACACCACTGCAAAGCCCACTCCATCTTTTGATTTTGATCCATCAATATAGATTTCCCTGCCATTACTATGTCTCGCATCATGCTTCAAAAACTTTTTTCTGACTTCTTCCGGACAACCTTTCTTCTCTATCTCTTTTAGTGCATACACTATTGCTGGAATAAACCAAGGAGGGATAGCAAGATGTTTGACTATTAGGATCTTCTGCCTTTTTATATTTTCATCCTCCAGTTCACCCAGCTGACTGATTTGAAATGGAATTGAAGATCTACTAAATCTAAAACGACTTCAATCACACTGTTTCAAGATTTCAAAAGAAGGATTTTCCCTAGTGCTTTTTAGCTGCATGGTGTATCTCAGACCTAGCTCATGCCTCCTTAGGTCCAGTGGTAGCTGATGGGAGTCTACGTAGATACTTTCAATGGGTGAAGTTCTAAAAGCTCCAGTGCAGATCCTTAGCCCCATATTATGCACAATGTTCAATTCCTTAAGTTTAGGCTTTGAAGCGGATGAGTATACTCGGCAACTGTAGTCTAACTTAGATAAACATACTGCATTGTAAAGCCTTAAAAACGATTTTTTTTATCAGCACCCCATTTAAAATTAGATACTACTTTTAAAACATTTAGTGATCTTTTCACTTTTAAGTGGTTAATATGATTATTCCAAGTGAGGTTTTCATCAAAGACCATTCCTAAAAATTTTACGTCAGTGGAGTAAGGTAAAATAGTTGTTTTTAAGGTAAGAGTTGGAATGGTTTCCTTAGTTTGGCGCCTGCAGAGCCCAACAGCGAGAGGTTTTGAGTCAAAAAATCGAAATCCTTGCTCATTAGCTCACTTGCTTACTTGATTGATGGCTCTTTGCATGAACCTGCTAAAGTCTAACCAAAATGTCGTGGCGGATGACAGGAGGTTTCTCCCGGACTACATCGTTTTCAGTTAAGAGACTTTTTCTATACTTTAACATTTAAAACGATAGTCTATCAAAGAAACACAAAGGCAAGATATGGTTGCCCCTCTGCAGCATACAGATGTAGAGATTTGATAAGAGATAACCTTTTATAATCTTTTAATTGCACCACCTATCCCAGAATAAGACTACCTCCAAACTCCCTATAAGCCAAGTTGATCTTGGTGAAAGATTTTATCTGGTACTGGGGCCACGTCTTTAAAGGATTGAAATTCCAGCTTGCTTGATGAGGATGTAACTCATTACAGAGCCATAACATTCGTTTGGTCTTTCATCTTTGTCCATATATGACAGCATTTTGTATATGTACATTGTCATTCACTCGACTCAACCTATAAAGAAAGCAGAGCCGTATATACGGCTCTGAAAGAAAGTACTTGCTGACGTGTTCTTCCTGCTTCAGCCATGGAAAGAGGGAAGAAACTGGAATGGGCTCTTGACCGATGTGACGAGAGTTTACGATTGGGCCCGTGAAGCTACCTATATTACTGTTGTAAACTATTTATGATAATTTATAATAAGGAAAAAGAAAAAAGTAAAAAACGAAAGTGTGGGTGAAGGGACTGGTCTCGCACCATCCAGTACAGAACTTAATCCGGCTTTACTGATAAACCGATGAGATTTTCCCTCTGTGTACAAAGGAAAAAGTCCTAAACTTTTAGGTTGAAATACGATGCATTCTGATGACACCTGTCATTCGCCACGACATTTTGGTTCGACTATAGTAGAAACTGCATCATATTCTGTGCAGTACAGAGCCAAATCATCTACAAATAAAGAGACTTATACTGGTGATGGTATATTTTCTAATACATCATTGACGGCATTAGCAAAGAGGGTGACACTAAGGATACTACCCTGAGGAACTCCCTCTTCTTGTAAGAAAGGTTGCAATACGATTTCCAACTCTTATAATATATCTTTCTGATAAAAACGAATTTTAAAATCTTATCATTTTTCCTTTAATGCCCATCTTATACAGCTTTTATGATACCAAAGTGCCATGTAATGTCATGCCTTTTCCAAATTAAAGAAAACTCCTATTGTTTGGCTTTGTTTAGTAAAACCTTGTATTTGGTTTGAGAGCCTAAGCAAGGGATCTAAAGTAGTTCTAGTTTTCCTAAATCCAAACTGGAATGGAGAAAGCAATTTATTTGTTTCTAAGTGCCATACAAGTCTGGTTTTAGTCATCTTTTCCATCAGCTTACAAACACAACTGGTGAGAGCTTTTGGTCTGTAGCTGCAGGGTAAAGAAAGATCTTTGTTTGGTTTCTTCATATGGATGATTAATGATAATTTCCAACTCTTATGAATAATACCAGTTTCCCAAATTTCATTTATTATATGTAGAAGAAATTTCTTTGACTTTCCTTGGAGGTGTTTCACCATTTCATAAAGGGGGCTGATGCTTCCGTAATCTGCAAGGCATCCTTTGAGATCCTGCATTGTAAATTTTGCATTATATGGTTCAAAATTATTTTCACTTAAATCAAGAGAAATCTGGGCATTTCTAATGTCTAGGAACTCTCGAGAATAGTTCTCACTACTCAATATTCTCGAGAAATGTCCTGCAACCCTATCTGGTTGGCTAATTAGGTCACAGCTAATACCATTTATGTAGCACATTCACGACTATCTTTTTGTCTTTTTAAAATATTTATTTTGCTTGGAAACAGCACGTTGGTAAATAACTGTCTCTTGTGCGGTTCCACTCCTCTTATACTTTTTATAACATTTTCTAGGGATCTTTCTCATACTACTGCAGGTTTTGTTCCGCCAAGAAACTGCTGGCCAAGAGGGCTTTCCCTTCGTTGTTGGAATAGAGGCAATGTCACTGTTGATGATAGTGTCGCTAAAATAATCATATGCCTCTGAAATGGATGGAAATGATTTTACATTCTTCTCCATGAGAGCAGACTCGCTAAATTTCATCCAGTCAGCTTCATCTACCTTCCATTTAGGAGGTGAATCAGATGGCTGATTCTTAACCGATTATATATAAATTGGGAAGTGGTCACTCCCATTTGGATTTTCATTAACTGGCCATTCATAATCAATATAAACAGTAGATGAGCAAATGCTCAGATCAATATCCGAGTAGGTACTGGAGTAGATATATGAAACGCCATGGCTCCATTATTGAGTAGAGTGACATCATGACCATCCATAATACCCTCCAACACCCTACCCTTTGCATCTGCCATGTTCCCACCCCAGATGGGGTTGTGAGCATTAAAATCCCCAAGGAGGAGCAACAGAGTAGTAAACTGATTGATCAGTAAATGAATATCATTATAAGTGAAATCCAAATCAGGAGGAAGGTAGATGGAGCAGACTGTGATTTGCTTGTCTAAAAGGAAAATTACTGTTACAGCTTGGAGATGAGTATCAATTGATAGCAAGGAGTGTTGCAACGACTTATGCGCAATAATTGCTACACTTCCCTTAGTTCTATCTCCAATTAGTGATGGAAAATTATGTGTGCTGTAATTTAATCCAGGATTATATTGTGTGCTTCCAAGCTATGTTTCCTGGAGATATAATTCCTGGTTTATGGTCATGGAGCAGTACCTTCAGCTCTTCGCTTCGAGCCCTGAGACTCTTGGACTGAAACCCGGGAAATAATTCCTGGGGTTCAAGAGCCCCCTCACCACGTCAAGGTGGTCCCACATCGAAGGGAAACACAGTAGTCTTGTCTTACTTAGTCCTTTGTACACTTGGTGAGAACACGTAACCCCTAAGGCCATGTGGACGAGACTGAAAGACCCGAACTTAACTGGCGAATTTCTACAATATACGTAAAGTTGCAGATTTCGAATGTCAAGCATATTTTGCCCAGGACACGTTGAATGGAGCCAGTCGCCCATGTTCCCCTTTTGTGTTGTTATTTTTGGATATGTAATGAACATTTAGAAATTTTTTAGGGTCACTCTGACTCCATATGGCTATTTAAAGGTTCATATTCATTACCATTAGATCAATCACTACAAGTGTCATTACACCAGAATGGGAGGATGATCATCAGTTCTCCCTCCCCACCGTAGAGTAGGTTAAAACGCAGTGACACTATCGATGATATCTACAATCTAAAAAAGAATTAACACGAAATGCTTGGAGCAGTACTAACGACTCCAATGGAGTTTGTTGCATTGTTGTAACTCCTAAACACATATTTCTAAAAGTTTATGCGTTGGAAAAGTCAAGTACAAACGCACTCGTGAATAGCCAGATTCCAAAAACAATAATCCACTAAATGACATCTTGTAAAACTGTTTAGGGATCAATGTGATCCAAAAGGCCGTATGACGGTTTAAGAATGTTCTTTTCTAAGTTTTTAGGCTTCATAATACCGAAATTAATTTAATTTTTCTAGAGCACAAGTATCTAATGCATATCATTTTAGTATATTGTACATATCTTTCATCTCATGTTTTCAGTTCTTTTAACTTAACACTGTGATATTTTAGATATCTTCGGCTACAACGAATGATTTATCATCAGCTTTAGCTTTAATTTTTCAAGAGTGCGCCGTTAATTATATTATTTTTATTAACGTTAATCATCTAGCCTGCATCTTTTAACGGATATAGTAGCATTGCTCACAGCAAATCCTTTCAGAGAAAAAAAAAAGTGACCCAGGTGTATTTTGATTGACTTTCTATGAAAAATGTTACCTTGTGAGTTTTGTATTCAAATTCTTATCTTCTCTTGTCTTAGTGAATTTCTTTAATACTGCTTGGTAGTTATTACAAGTAAAAAACAATTCAGAATTTCTTATAATATAAAGTGTTCACAAGCTATGATATTCGCAGGATAAAGACTACCTTCTGTCTATAGTGGAGTTAACAGGAAATGTGTGTTCTCAAACCCTCCCACTGCCAAACACTAGAAGTATGTGATCACTCCGGGCTGAAATGACTGGATGCTGATTGTTAGCTACAATTTTTTTTCGCTTCACATTTTTGGACTTCTTTTATTCAGAAGACTGAGAAGAACATTTCTCCAACAGTGATTTCATTGAACTTTCAGTTTCACCTGTCATGTTTAATGCTATCGTCATCCTGCCAGATTTTTTTTTTATGTCGAAAATATCTTCCCATATCTCCTAGATTAAGTGCACGGGCGCTAGTACCTCGTTCAGAACTGAATATTTGTTCTTCAGACCTAACATCTTCCTGGTAGTAAGGAGGACAATTGTACAACTCCAGTTAAGCCTTCGCCATTTGTATGAAAAGTTATTTTCATCCACTTATATTTTATCGCTTCTAAGAAAGCTAGGGTTATCAGAAACTTTTAAATGTGATATTAAATCTATCTTTACATGTAAAATTTGAGAAATTAGGAAATGTATATTTCCTTTCTGGGGTGGCATGATTAAATACCATAATATTTCTTATGCCCTTAGAAATTCGAAGAACGGATATACTCGATGTTTTCGTTTAATCTACTTGACCATGAAATGGTAAGCATTTCAAATTTGCTTCCATTGATAGTTTTATTTGTTTTTGAAAAAGCTCTTGTTGTCGAACATGAAAACCATTATTATAATTTTTCCATTTCAAAAAACAGGAAGTAAACCGCAATTTTAGTTCTTGAAGATTTAGGAAAATATTGTTTTTGGAAGTCATTCGACACTAAACTTGGAGTATCTTTCAAATGATGAACAATTTACGTTTATTGAAGACCTTGCAGAGTAATGTATATTGCAGAGTGGTTATTTCCATTTACCTGAATATTTTACCATGTACGAAGTTTTTGGATGCCAAGGTGTATTTTCGGCGACTTTGTAGGAAACAGTGTAGAGTACTACATTCATTAAATAAACTTGAAGTTGATCAAGAATTCCAAGACGACTCTCTTATTCTCGACGTTCTTCACGCCTAAGAGAAAAGACATCCAGCCACAATGCGTTCAACTGAAAATTGCGTAATTGAGTCTGCATGATTGCCATTCTCGTTATTTGATTAAGACACTGGTGTTAATACTGGGAATGACATAAACGCGCCGTGATTGATTGCTTGAAGTTATCTTTATCTTGCAGGATTTGGCAACTGAAAATGCAACACACATAACGTAGGGATCCGTTCACTTCTCTAAGTTCTAAAAATATCTAAAAACTTTGAAAATATTTTCTAGAAATTTCGAATATATGAAATGTTTTCCGCAGGTGTGGTTAATATCTATATTGTCTCCCTTTCTTATGTGATGTGCAAACTTGTATTCATAAACTGTGCTTTTCTTTCCACAGACGCAGAACACAGTTTACGAGTTAGTGTCAGACATGAGTGGGCGTCAGGATGTGCTAGATGAAAGAGTGAGTTCTTTAGAAGACAGACTAGCCTCTATTCAGGAGTCCCTTGAGGCATTACCCGATGTTCTAACGCGGTGCTTGCAGAAGCACCAGGAGTCATTAGATCAAAGGCGTGCCACTGCCCCTTCTTCTAATTCCCTCCACCCTGACATGGCTGCGAGACCGGGAGGATACCCGGTTCTTTCAGCCAGCCCCTCTCCCCCCAGAAGTTCATCAGTCTGGCCACAGCAACAGTCCAGTGCACCACCGCTGTTCCCCCGAACAAGTTTAAGTCCGACGTTGCCGGCACTTCCGACAGCATCTGCAGTGAGCAGCTTGCAAGGGGAGCGGTCGCCCCCTGCGCCTACGTCGCATAGTGGTCAGTCTTTGCCCAAGTCGGAGGCGTGAAGTCAAGCCGTCCAACTGCGGGCAGCAGCAGTAGCAATAGCTACAGAAATGAAAAAGTAACCTCAGTGGTTTCACTTTTTAGGCTACTGCTGGTGTCCGCACCTTACTCGCTTCAATACTCGCCACTTCGACACAACGTTTCAACTGCTGCAGTTCACACGTGCTCCTTATGATGGGTCTCAAGTCAGGTATTTAGATAATATCTGCTTAGCCCAACATGGCAGCTTTCCTTTTCACCACACTCTGTAATCCTAGTCTCCTCATCACCACTCAGTTCAACCATGTGATATTAGGGGTCATTCATTGTTAGCTGGAAATTAGTGCTCCACGTTTTTCTAGTCGAATATATATCCATGGTGTTAAAAGGATGTCATAAAATTGCTTTGTTCCCGATTCATATTCTTTATCAAAGGTCCCTCAAACCTCGATAGAATACTACCTGCATCGTGGAAAAACAATATGGTCCATATTGGGAAAGGGCAAACTGCTTATTACCGATTCTGGAATATTAAGCTTTAGACACTGTTTTCTGTACTTCATTTTCCATTCCTTCAGAGCCAAAGAATGATTGATTTAAACAGCACTGTATTAGGCAATCAACGTAAGATACAAGTATGTTTGAGACATACTACTGTCAGAAATTACATTTAACAAATTACGTCAACAAGTAAGATTAGAAAAAAACGTGAGCGAACAAATCTCTTCATATTGCATAGCAGAACTACCTATTAAAATGGTTTACAGTTTATAATGATTTATCAGAAAACTTGCCCCTCTAACACATATCTGCTTTTCATTTAAATATGTTAATGCTGTAGCCGCTTTAAACTATGAGACACGTCGCTAAAAGTATATATTTTTAGGTACACAAAAAATATTGAAGTTCCTATTATCTTCGTCTTTAGATGGGGGGTAGGGTGGACTGAAACAAATTCTAGGATATCTAAGTCCTTTTCTTCTCAGATTTGATTAAGATGCTTAGAATCACATGTCCAAATTAAACTAAGGGCAAAATAAAATCAAAGATTTTGTGAACTTTTTAAAATGTTATTTATAACCCTTCAAGCACTAAACGTGGTGTCCAGGGAATAAGATAAAAAAGAGAGTTCAGTTATTGACGATTCTTTGTGTACTTTACAGTCTAGTATTACCTGCAAACGAAAACTCGGCTGAGTGGTGCGTGAGGAGGTTGGAGTGTGTGTGCGCAGAAGCTACCGAAACACTGCAAAACATATCAAGCCAGACTTCGATGGTAATAAAAATGTCTGGTCGCCACAAGGGACGTTCTCTGCCCAAAACAAAGTGTCTAGGTGCTCTAATGGCCTACTCTGCTCTGGTGTTCGAGAATTGAAGTGCATGAATAAGCAATTTTTGACGCAGGGAAAAATGTTATAACAGTTGTGAACAAAGAGCTATATATATATATAAATATAAATAAGCATATATATAAATATATACATACATATATATTTCTTTTAAACAAACGCTTTTCTTATTTACACAAAAACCAGTATTTCTGAAGATCGAAAACTATGACAGCGACAGAGCCGTGGACGAGAAAGCTACGTACTTGCAGGAAATGTATTGTTCTGGCGTGTTTTTTCTTTCATGTTCACCCCAAATCCCTGACTGAGTGTGATAATAATTTCCTCTGTTGTTGCTCTGGTGGATTTAGTACAAAAGTCCTTCACTCATATACACACACACATTCAGTATATAGTGATATAAATATATGATAATACATGTTATACAAATATTTCATAATCTCTTGTTTCATAGCACTTGAACAGACACAGGACTTGAAAGCAAAATTCAAAAATTTTGGAATAATAATATAGTCATTATTACGTATCAGTGACAGCAACAGAATCTTCCCAATCAGTGATGGAATTTGCCGACGCAGGATCAGATGATCGAGCGAGCGAGCGATC
The DNA here is from genome assembly GCF_015104395.2 of Macrobrachium nipponense. NCBI lineage: Eukaryota > Metazoa > Arthropoda > Malacostraca > Decapoda > Palaemonidae > Macrobrachium > Macrobrachium nipponense. Next base: position 5,178,216 of record NC_061106.1, on the reverse strand, counting down.
GATCGATCGATCGTAAGAAACGAACATGTGGAAGCAGAAAAGAGGTGAACAGAAATGAGGATGAAACAGAGACGGGTGAGAACCTTCACGACCTCTTCTTTCTATTCGACTGTTACTCTGTCGCCACAATGGAAGTGCTTGAGCATCTATGAAACTTTATATATTATAAATGATGCGCTTCTGATCGCATATACACTTTTTATTATCAATAATTATGCCTTTACTAGCTATACCTTTAATGGAAGAATAACTGTTTACTTGAGCTGCGTTAGAGGATGAGTAGCCACATTTTTTTTAAGTAGTATATGCAGTAAACATTATTGGGAAGGTGTTTGATAAGGTGTTGGTGCCTTTACCATTGATGGTGATCGATTACTGGATGTTATAAGTTAATAAGACACAGTCACTCACACAAAAGTTATTCATTGAAACGGAATTTTATGAAAACTCACATTGGCTACGCTTTTTCGCATACGTGCCAGGTAAGATGTAACCAACTTATTGGTAAAAGTGTTATTCAGCAGACACAAGATACAGTATGTCTGCAAAATTGGATGACTCCTTTTTCACTGTACAATCTCTCGGTAGTAGTTTCGTCATGGAAATTGTTTTAATGTGATCCTTTGCTTAAACTTCTGCTGTGATGATATTATATGGATCAGAGGATCGGAAGCGCTCCGGAGGATCTGCAGTGGTCAGTTGATGAATAGAGTTTTCTTGTATGAAGTAGTTAATGTTTATGGTATCCACTTTTGTATGTTTACAGATGTATGCGTATCATATGTCTTGGCAAAGGATTGGAACAAGAGTAAAGTTTTATTTACATCAGTAGTAATCGGTTTAATTATGCTGCAATTAATTCTGTTAAGCTCCATTGTTTTCCAGATGAAGAGCCTTGTTCTGCCTACAAACACAGTATCAGACATCACGTAACTCTAATTTCAGAAGATGATTTAAAGACTGAAGTGGGTATCTAGGCTAGATATTTAAGCAGTTTAATGTGCTTGGAAATTAAGAAAATTACCACTTGTTAATAATGCTGTGGGATACACGAGTATTTCTGAAGTAAGTTACACAAAGTACAACTCAACTCTTATTTCAGAATTGACTAGTTAACTCTGTTTAAATTTCATTGCTGCATCATGCAAGAATTTAACTTTCTTTCGTCTTTCACTTTGACTTGAATTAGACGGCAGTACTTCAAGCAACCTTAGTAACTATAGTATTAACTTATCATGGATATCAAAAAACTTTAAATCTTATCCATCTTCAATTAATGAATGATTAAATTTATAGCTTTTATCAAGAAGTTGGTTGATCTTCCCTTTGTTAAATGGGGGTGTTAAAGCTATTTTGTAGCACTGGGATGACTATTTGCTTACACAAGTACTTTGCACCAGGGAATATCTACATATGTTTATAAATATATGAATATATATGTATATATACATGTATGTTATATAATATATATTAATATATTATATATATTATATTATATATATATACATATGTTATAAAATATATGAATAATATGTATATATACATGTATGTATATATATATATATATATATATAGATATATAGTATATTATATATATATATATATATATATATATATATTATACATATAGTTATATATATATGGTATATACTAAAAGTTTTATTATGATGATTATCATGATTATGATTATTATACACCTCTCTGAAGCTTCTGAAGTCCATAGTATTCTATACGATAATTCTATTATAGAATCAAAGTTTTTTGCCTATTTGCAAAGTTAGGAATTAGGGATGTTATCCACCATTGAGGGTGACCGACCACAAGACATGTTGTTTATTTTCATCAAAATATTTAAACAAATTTAAAGGGAAATATGTCAGTGTATGAAAGTCCACTATCTGTTTCTGATGAAATGTAAAGATGTAATCATTGCGTATTTACATAAGTTTACTTGTTACCATTGTTAAGTACTAGTTTTATATAAGAAAAGAAACACATGGTTTTCTATACCGACGGGTTTTGCTACAGGCTTGTTTCCAAAATGTTTGGAGGGCGTCGCCTTGTAAATATGAAGCCGCCGTGAGCCACACGAACTTACTCCACACACACACACATTACCAATATAGACAAAGCCCTCAGTCCTCACTCCTGTTTGCGCTTACCTATTTTATAGGAAGGGCGATGCCCTCCAGCAAACTGCCCCATGACTCAGGTCTGTACTCTCCCGTCGGAGAAGTTACTGGAATGTTGAATGGGAGTCCATTTGGCTTCCGCCTCGCCCTCGCCTGCCCTCTCTTGTCCTTCCCTCATTCAGAGCCTCATGAGTTGCGTCGTCGTCTTCAACCTCGGAAATTGGCGCTCTTTTCGAAAGTCACGTTCCTTAGTCAAATACTTTTGCTCTAATCATTTACACAAACTGGAAGTTCACATTTGATTTGACAGGCGCTGTTTCGATAGTCATATGGTAAAGCAACTACTATGAGCTACATTTCATGATTAGATACTTTGAGAACAAATTTTTAAAAATCAAATAAAAGAAAATAAGAGATCCAGAGTGGGGATTTCATCCTGAGCCTGGCATTAATTAATTAATATTAATAATCGTAGTTGACAGACTTGATTTGAGGCAATAATAATGTGCACCTTTAGAGGACGTATTTACTGCAGACACAATATAAAAACTTTTGAATTGAATTCAGAGCTTAAGATATATTTAATTGACACGTTCATTTATGAGCTTGCTCAGCTAAACAATATATTATATACTCTGCAGAGAGAGAGACAAACCAATCATTGTTTTAGGAGAGCTTTTGCCTTAGAATGGTTCCACAGCCCATTAGATACTGAGATTTCAAATCAAATAGCTTTCCTTGCCTGTTCACTTAAGATGAAAAGAAAAATACTTCAATCCTACAAGCAGGTGGAGAGTCGTAGCGGTAGCTAAAATGGTGCTAATCCTAGAGCATGGTTTTTAAGACACTTGACTATAACCTTCTCTGTTACAAAATACGATGATTCTTGCAATACAGTTGATGGGATGGTCCAGGGTATTCTCACAAACCCTGTATTGTTTCACATTGATATGATGATGATGATAGTGATATATGTTATATAATGTAATATTTAAAAATATTTTTATAGTTCACTCGCTTCAGAATACTGTTATTTCAATGACTATGTGACTTTAGTTCATTTTCAGTAAATTATCAGTATTTCACACTTTTGCTTGGTTTTCTTGTCATCATATTTATTGCCTTAGTGTTGCTGCATATCTGGTATTCTTTTCAAACCTTGATAAGGTTTTTATAACTTCTGCAATGTATATAATGGGATTATTATACTGTTCAGTGTAGACTAATTGCTTTGTGTTTAATTTTGTTTTGACTCAAATATTTAGTAAGTCAGTGGATTGTGATTTTCTTTTTTTAAATACAGTGGATCTTGACTCCTTATTTCAAATACAGCATAATTATCGAGGGGATTTTCAATAATCCCAATACAAAATTGGCTTCCTTCCCCTCACAAAAATAGGACGAAAGCCTGACTTAAGCTTTTGTTGTCATTATGTTTCCATAAATATTAATCAGTGTAAACATTTTAAAGATCTTTTCTATTCAAATTCTAATTTTTGTTCTCCTTAAAACTTGTGTTGTAACTGATATTTAACCATCTGTGTTGTAAATGACTACAGTTGTAAGGAAGTAAGCATAATGTTCATGATTCACATCCCATCAAATGATTGCAAGCACCATCCTGTGTTCTGAGAATGATGTCGATGTATCGACAGAGCGAACAACTGGCAAATATATGTCTCTTTTTACAAAAAGGTCTGGCTTTTCTTTCCCCTTTATTGACTGACTCGGGAGTGTGGATTATAACAGTGCCATATCTAAGGTCCTTAGTAAGTTCCAAGAACTGTTTACCTTAACTTTTATGTATTTTGGCACGATACTGCAGCAAGGACTCGAGTTTGACTGATTTCATGCTGCCATGAATAGCATCTGTCGTCAAATTCAGTTTGAATTTGTTTGCATTTCGTGTTTGGAACATTCACCTGTGCTTTCAATATTTCTTTATTTTTGTAGATATGTGTTGAAATGAATCATACTGAGAACCTACTGTATAAATTAGCATAATTTTAAATTAAAATTAGCATAAGATAATTACAAAGTACTTCATAAGAAAACGTTATCTTTATCTTTATAGTACTAAATTACTGTGTAATTGTAAAACTATCATATGCTTGATATTAGAAGATATCTCGTTTACTTACCATGAAAAAGCTGTCCTGACCCTCTGCAAGTTCCATGGCTGGGCTTGAGCCATAAATAGTACACACCTGTTAAAGAGTTAATACACATTCAGGCATGAAGAAAGTATATACATCATGACAGCTCAACATTATACGTAGTATTATAATGCATAAATAAACTACACAGGCGTGACAAATCACAAATGTGTATATCTGTGATATGTGGAACGACCCAACAGAGAACGTCGGGAAGAAGATTGCTCTTGCCTAGCAGTCTCAAACCCAGAATCTGGAAGACAAATGGTGGGAGTAGGTTCTCCATCATGTGCACGGTCGAGCCCATGGACGTGTTTACCTTCTCCCCCTAAATTGGAGACGTCCCATCATATGACGAACTCGTACAGGCCGAGGGGACGAAGAACCAGTCTGAGAACTCTGATGCGAGTGGAGGCTAACACAGACTGGAACACATTCACATACTTGAGGGCTGGGAAGATGTATAAAAACACTTTTCTCAGTCTTAGAAGACGCCCCATGGACTGGAACATGTTCACGTACTTGAAGGGGAGTCACGTCCATACTGAGAACACCTTTCTCACTCTCAGAAACTCTGGGACACCTCCTACCAAACACACGTACTGGGAACACCTTTCCCACTCAGAAACTCTGGGACACCTCCTACCAAACACAGTCCATCCAATCAACCAACTCCAGGAAAAACGCTACTGATGGGTTGATAACCAACTGCGATGGCGTCATGGATGATGATGGAAGAGGAGAGACATCACCGAAGCAGACGTCAGAGGCAGAGATGTATTGAGAATGATGTCACGGCATTCAAATTGGTAGCCCAAGTCAAGGGTCTCAGTGAGAGTAACCAGAGGGCCTCCCTTAGACATGTACATGTGATAGATAGTGAAGAATTTCTATGAAAATCCATCGTCGAAGAAATAGGAAGAGAGATCACCTCTCAGTCTAGAGAGAGAGGGAGAGAACATTGTGTGTAGTGCAGAAAAGTGTTAAAACAAAACAGTAGTACAATTATATCATAAGACAAAATGGTACCAAGTCGAACATCATCAGTAGACGATATTCAAAGCAGTTTGTAAGGTTGGTATCCCCACATGAAGACGCCGTATTGTTCGGCAACCAAGGTTCCGAAAACAGCAAGGAACATACAACCGACAGTACTGACTACTTCTAAAGTCTCGCTTTCTCACAGCTCAAACGCACAGATCAAAAATAGCGAAATGGCAACTCTGTCAGAGGGAAGCAAAGCAGAGGGGCTCCCAAGTTCTGAGTGACTGCTGCCACTGCCAGACTACCAGACAAGAAGCAGGGCTGACAACTGAAGAGCCTGTAAAGAAACATAATATGCACTCCCTCAGGGAAGAGGATTTTTATCCTGAGAGAGGGTAAAAGACTCATATTTATGTGAGGATGGAAGGAAAGACGGGAGTGAGCCATACCGAGCCGTACAACCCACGCCCCACTCCCACCAAAATGACAGAAAGAGACGAGACAATAATCACGACTGGCCCTGCAAGTAGACGGGAAGATCGCAATTGTACACCATTAAAATTCGTATTGAAGAAGTGTGGGAATGTACTCATATGCTAGACAGCCAAATCCCAACATAAAAACTTGTCTCCAACACGAACCCCTACGTCTCAAACATCCCAAAACACAAATTCTGAAAGACTAAAACATTCCTAAGTTCCAGAAAATGTGTAAGAAGATAAACAGAAAGCTACATAAAAATATTAAATGTCAATACAAATTTGTTCCTACACCGTATACAAACCTCCCGTCCTTCACTCGGGATAGATTGCAGCTCAGCTGAAACTACCGGCTAATATATTCTTTTATATACCGAGGTAGTAACTACCAGGCCCCACCGCCTCCCCACCAGCTCACCGAGCCGTCACTTTGATTACAGCCAGCAGCGAGGAAAGACCTCTCTCTTTCGCTCTCACTGTCTTGTTGAAATTATTCATAACATTCTTTTTCTCTTTCTAGCTGAATGCGAGTATGTCTTGACAAAATGGTTATGCATTCCTGCCCTGCTGTCCCGGGCCGTAGGTATGGGACTTTCATGAGCAGGATTGATAGAGACCCTCAGTCCCTTTGTCCTTCTTGCAGGGGGCATTCCTGTACAACGGAATCCCCATGTGAGGAGTGTCGTACTTGGTCACCTGCCCAGTGGGTTGAATATTGCCAGCGGCAAAGTAAGAAAAAGAAGAAAAGGGATTCTTCGCCTTCGAGTTTTTCTTCGAAGACCAAACGACCCAGACCTCTGCTTCCTCATCGGGACCTTTGGCGTCTCACTCCTCCGGGAGTGAAGCGCATAAGAGTGACAATTTAACTCCTGGCCATCCTTTGAAAGTGTGAGACCTGCCCGTTTCCCCTGGTCACGGGAAGGCCTGGCCCTTCTGAAAATGAGCCTTGTTTTTCAGTACGTGTTGACAATGCCCTTCGTGTTTTGTGGCCTTTGTTGGGACTTCCTGGCCTGCCGTCAAAGGAGAGACTTTTGTCAGCACTCTCCTCTGGGGCTGCATCTTCCTCCTTAGTCTCCTTGGAGGAATCAGCCTCATCCTCCCATGCTGTTAAGAAAAATGCTCAGAGCCCTCCCCTGTGGACGCTCTTTTCGACACTGACCAGGTCCGTCCTCCTGTCTGCCTGCTGTCAGGGATGCGGGCCCTGCAGCTTCGCCTTGTCCCCAGACGAGGTCCTTGGACTCCTCCTGACACACCTTCTTCTAGAGCCAGCAGTGACTCTCAAAGAAGTAGTAAAGACTCCTCTCAGAGACATGCTGACTCGCGCTCTCCTTCGAGAACTACCAGACCTTCATGCGTAAGCTCCTTGTCTTTGTACAAAGCTACAGCGCACGCAAAGAAGCCTTCATTGGATTTACTCTCCTCCTAAATGCACGATGCTACGGTACACGCACAGGAGGCTTTGCTAATTGAACGCTCCCCTGCAGTGCGTAAGAGGTCGCAGAGAAACTCTCTCCCTCTTGGGGACAACACACCAACGCGCATTCCCCTTCTACACCGATGCATGTGGCAATACAGCAAGAACTACTTACTGATGCGCACCATTTTTTTGCGCGCCATGTTACTCCTGGGCAGCGTGCTCTGACAGCACGCTTGATTGCACATGCATCCTTTAACAGCACTCACCTGTAATGCGCGTTACCCAACGCGCTGCTTCACTGCTGCCTCAGCAACAGTATAAGTGCTCACTCAGACATGCTACTGCCCGTGCGCGTAAAGAGCGTCACCAGAGCGATTTTAAACACACCAGCAAGCGTTCTTGGTCTCCAGTATCACGCCCCAGATGCACTCCTTCGGAACGCTCTTCTTCGTCTACACATGCAACGAGATGCGCAATTTCACCTGTAGAGGTCAATGCTTTCCAGCGAGCTCCAACGCACGCGGCTCTAGGCATTCTCTCACACGCCAATATGCGCCCTATTTGCCTTCATGCACTTACGCACCTTCAGAACCTGTGTGCGCGCCCACACCGACACACACTTGCTCCTGCAGATACACACACACCTGTAAAACCCTTTTTCTCTGTTTTTTGCAATGTTTCGACACGGAAAACGGAGACATCTGAGTCGGAGTACCCATCCTTGGGACTTCCATTGTCTGCTCCTCCTCCAGAGGTCCCATCTCCACCTCAGGATCCTTGTAAAGCTGCAACCCAGCCTTCCAAAAGGCAGCCATATAGGCTTTCACCATTGATCAGAAGTAGTCATTCCCCAACTCTTCCTCAAGAAGAAGGCCACAAGCGGGCTCCCTCCACCTTCCAGCCCCCCTTCCAATTCCTCTTGGGAAGTTGGGAGAGCAGTTAAGGGGATTTACCATCCCTAAGCTGCCACGAGTGCTTAACGTCAGGCGAGAGGAATTCTGGAAGCAAAGGCATCCTGTGACTCCTTACGAGTCCAGACCTCCAACCTTTCGAGGTTCTCAATCTCTAAGGGCTCTTTCCCTTGTAGAGAAGTATCATATCTCGCCCATCAAGTTCGAACCCAGCCGAGATCCTCCTGACAGGGCTCCAACAGTGCTTGCAGAGAGGGCTCCATCTCCCCTCTCTCTTCCAGCTTCACCAGAAGCAGACAGGCGTCCTCCAACTCCACCTTCCCCCTTCTCACAAGGGGCTGTCCAATGGGGCATAAGGACCTTTGGAAGGCAGCAAAGAATCACCTTCGTGACTCTGGGGGCCTTGGCTCCCAGACCTTCTGCCGCCCTTCATGAACAACTAGAGACTCTGCCTTCTTCTTCAAGACTGGACCCCTCTCATTCACGCCTGGGTGTGTCAGTGCAGAGGGAGAATGATTTTCACGAGGCAACCGACGATTCAGCCGGCTACCTTCTGGAACCAGCTGCTCCAGCTGTTCCAGAAGATGCGGCAGCTGGAACCACCTTCCGCGAGATCATCGGTCTCATCCGGAAGGTAAACAGCCTAGGAGAAGCTCCACCTACATCTCCGAAAGGCCGTATGTCGGCAGTCGACCTTCTTTGTCGCGCCCCTCGGGGTTCTTGGTCCCAGTTTGAGCTAACGTAGTCATCCCTGACAAGGGAGGCTCTGACCAAGGTCAATAGAAAAGTTTCAGAGAGTAATAACTCGCTGCGGGCATCTCGGTCCTCTAAGCTATTCCCCTCTGCTTTCCAGAAGCAGAGGAAGTTCTATGTGGTTGAAGAGGCTGAGCCCTCACCATTGCCCATAAACCCGACGATAACATCATTGGCAACTGGAGTTTCGCTCCACGCACAGCAACACCGAACCTTGACGCTCTCTTCCCAGGAGATGTCGGAGCTCGAACAAACCATGATGGTGGCATTGCAAGCAGCTTCATGGTTGGACTTTGGGGCGGCACGGTGGGCTTTCTTGCCACCTCTGAGACTCCACAGCACCCTGACAAGCAAGTGAACATGGCCTGTCAGCTCCATGACCTTGTTTTGTCAGGAGGTAAGGCTATGGAGTTCTTAGTCCACCAGCTTGCCAACCTGGTGCTGAAGCGCAGGGACACCGTCTCATCAAGGCTTGATAGAGCTGTGGACCCTCAGGATGTGACCGACCTGAGGAATGCCTTGCTTCAGGGATCCACACTCTTTCCATCTTCGGATGTAAACGAGGTGATCAGAAACTTCAGGAGAGCAAGCCAGGATTCTTTGCTGCACTGCGCAGCATCCTTCCGTCGGCCCCAACCTCCTGCTGTTTCTGCTCGACATCGCCCTGGCTCTCCATCTAGGAGGGTTTCTCACCCTCCTGCCTGGGCTGATCCCTTTCCCACTGCCTCCACCACTCGGCGGCCGGGAGGTTAGCAGCCCTTTTCAACCAGGGGTGGTCAAGGGCGAAGCAAACATGGCAAAAGGAAGAGAGTCCGCCGCAACCAGTGAAGAGAGCACTCCCCCTACTCTGCCACTTGTTGGGGGGATGCCTGTAAGCCAGATAGACAAGGTGGTAGTACCACGAGGCGGAGGATTGGACGCTGACTGTCCACTGACACGGGTATCGCGGACCCCGACATCAACTCTCCCCCTCCTTTGATTCAACCCCCGAAGATGTCATCATCCTATCGTCAAGGATCGACGAAGGATCCCACCCTTCAGGCGGAAGTCCAGGACATACTGGGGAAGGACGCTCTCGAGGAGGTCCTCGACAAGTCTCTAGGCATGTTCAGTCGTCTCTTTCTTATAAAGAAGGTGTCTGGAGGCTGGAGACCAGTCATCGACCTCTCAGCCCTGAACGAATTTGTTCAGCAAACCCCGTTCAGGATAGAGACCCCCAGCACGGTCAGACAGGCTCTTCGTTCTCTGGATTACATGGTGACGATCGACCTAAAAGACGCATACTTCCAGATCCCAATCCATCCGTTATCCAGGAAGTATCTTCGTCTTGTTGTAGCGGACAGTGTGTTCCAATTCAAGGTCCTATGTTTTGGTCTCTCCACAGCTCCGCCAGTCTTCACTCGGGTGTTCACCCTAGTGTCAACATGGGCTCATCGACAGGGCATTTGTCTATTGCATAACCTAAACGATTGGCTGATACTGGTGCCCTTGGTGGAACTGCTTTGTCTCCACCGAGACAGGGTTCTGGCATTTTGCCACGATCTGGGGATCATGGTGAACCGCAAGAAATCCTCTCTAGAGCCCTCTCAACGACTGGTGTATCTCAGCATGATCCTCGACACCATTGCAGGGAAAGCCTTTCTGACACCGGAAAGACTGGAACGCTTCCAAAGTGTCGCTCTGCCCTTCCTTCGACAGCCCCAGCTGCCAGCACATCAGTGCAACAATTGCTGGGACATATGGCCTTGTTGGAACGCCTTGTTCCAAACGGTTGGATGCACCTTCAACCCTTTCAGTGGGGTCTGAAGAATCGTTGGTTGTATGGTCATGATTCTCCTCACGATCTAGTCCCAGTGGAGGAGAACATGCGCTCCGATCTTGAGTGGTGGCTGGACAACGCGAACCTGTTGAGGGGCTCCCCTCTCCAGTCTCATCCACCTGATCTGCTCCTATTCACGGACGTATCCAAGGAAGGATGGGGCGTGCACCTACTGCAACACCTGGCTTTGGGCCTATGGTCCAACCAGGAATGTAAGATCATATCAATGTGCTGGAACTTCAAGCTGCCTTCCTGGCACTCCAGCACTTCAGCTCAGTTCATTCCAGGCAAATGGAACATCGTGCCGGACAATCTGAACAGGACGACGCAGATCGTTGGCTCTGAATGGTCTTTGGCTCCTTGGAGAGCGAACAAAGTCTTGACTTTGGCGGGTTCCACGACAATAGACCTGTTTGCTACAGCTCTAAATCGGAAGTTGCAGATTTACTGCTCTCCAGTTCCAGATCTCGCGGCAGCGTTCGAGGACGTGTTCCAGCACCCCTGGGACAGCCTTGACATCTATGCTTTTCCACCATTTTGCCTGATCAGGCAGGTGTTGAATCAAGTGCGATCCGCACCTTCCCTAGCCATGATGCTAGTAGCGCTGAAATGGCCTCACGTAGAATGGTACCCAGACCTCCTACTTCTGCTGGTAGAGACTCCGAGAGGGCTTCCACCACTCTCTGACATCCTATGCCAACCACATGTGAGGATCTTCCATAACGCGGTGAGCTTTTTACATCTTTACGTGTGGAGGTTATCCAGCAGCGTCTCACAGCGATCGACTTTTCACGAGAGGCTGCAACAGCAATGTCAGGATACCTCAGGAAGTCCTCAACGTCTGTCTATCAGACCAAGTGGGCCATCTTCTGTGGTTGGTGTCGTCAGAGAGGCCGTTCTCCTCTCGGAGCCTCTATCCCCTTGATTGCCGACTTCAATCTCGGTGGTAAATTGCTATCGCTCGGCCTTGAGCTAAGTCCTCAGACTGAAGGGAATCGATCTCTCTTCCTCGGAGGAACTCTCTATGTTCATACAAAGTTTTGAACAGGGTTGCACTCCAGTATTGGCAAAGCCTCCTCCCTGGGACATCGTTGCTGTCCTCAGGTCTTTGAATAGAGCTTCATATGAACAGTTATCCCTGGCATCTGATAGGAATCTCACCCTGAAAACAGTTTTTCTTCTCACCATTGCTTCCCCAAGTGAGTCAGCGAGCTTCATGGCCTAGCCTATACTGTCGCTCATACTGAGCACTGGACCAATTCCTGCTTCAGCTTCGTCCCTGAGTTTGTTGTGAAAACCCAGAATCCGGCCCAGGTTGATTCTCGGTTTTCTTCGTTCCAGGTTGTGAGCTTGAGCACAGTAACCGAAGACCCAGATGAGCTACTTCTCTGTCCTCTGAGAACATTGAGGCACTATCTCCAATGGACCAGCTCTACTCGACCCACCTTACAACATCTCTTTGTAAGTACGGGCCCGTCGAAGAACAGGGTTACGAGGAATACCATTTCACATTGGATTCGAGAGGTGAGTTGCCATACCCTCTTCCCTCCCTCTTCTCCACTTCCTGGTACCAGTCGAGTGAAGGCTCATAATGTGCGTGAAATGAGCACATCGCTTACCTTCAAGAAGAGCCTCTGTTACCCAGGTGAGTAAAGCTGGCACATGGTCTTTCCCTTTCACCTTCACCAGGTTCTACCTTAGAGACTGTACCTAGAGCTACCTCGACACAACTGACCTTGGTCCTGTGGTAGCCACTCAGCAAGTGGTTTAGCTGCCTCCGTGCCCTCACAGATCGGAAGTATCAAATAGGGGATCGAGGTTCTGTATCAGGCTGGGGGTGAATGTGTGAGTATGACTGGCCTATTTTCTTTTCTCCTTTTCCCCTTACTTGGGGCCACAGCATCGAAACCTGTTCTCCGGCACAGATTTCGATACTGGTAAGCATTCCATGTCCGACTAGTGGTTTTTTGTAGAGACACACATGTCAGTCTCCACACTCCTTTCCAAGGGGGAGTGTGCTGCAACCCAACAAACCCGTTATGATGATATAGCCTGGTTTTGGTTGCCAGAGAGAGTTCTATGCTCACGCCTTTGATACCCAGGCTGTCAGCCATCAGGTCGCATTTACCATGGCTCGCAGAGTGAAGGATCCATGAACCCGAGCTAGAAGACCGGGTCCTCCCATCCCGGGTTCCATTCTCAGCCAGCGAAACAGGACTTCCATCCCTATCTTAGGATGAGTCCCCTAAGAAAAGGACGGAAGGTTTGTATGTTGTAGGAACAAATGACATTTTTGAAAGTAAAATGTATTTTTCCCTAACCATACAAACCTGGAGTCCTTTACTTGTATGGTCCCGCCAAACACCCACCCCTTGATTCAGGGGTCATCATCAAAGTCCTGGCTGTAATCAAAGTAACGACTCAGTGAGCTGGTGGGGAGGCGGTGCTTCCCCACCACCGGGCAGATAACTACCGCTACCCCATATATAGAAGAATGTATTAGCCAGTAGTTTCAGCTGAGCTGCAATCAATCCTAAGTAAAGGACTCCAGGTTTGTATGGTTAGGGAAAAATACATTTTGCTTTCAAAAATATCATGTTTTCAAATTATCTTCATTATAACAAAAGTAAAATGCTAAAGGAAAAAAAGTAGCTGGGCCCTCTCTCCCTTAAGGGGCAATATCCCCTTGGAAGACCGACCAGCATACTCATAACACAAGCCATGACAAAGCAGAAGAAAATGGCACATCTACTACAATTTGCTCCTGTCCCAAGGCAGGTCAACACAGACAACAAGGAAGACCATCAAAAAACGTTGACGTCCCCAGAACTTTTGGGCTGAATAAATACGAAACAAAGCACAGGTTCAATAAAAAAAAATACTGGCTTGGGGGAAAGAGAGCAAAGCAACACTACTCTCCAAGGTGGGTGAAGAAAGACTGGTGCGTCATGAGGTTCCAAGCCTGTAACCAACATCCACCTTGTATGGGCATGAGTTGCCAGATGCCACAGATTTCTTGCTTTACAATCTTTGATTGTTTTTAACCAGTTAACAGCTGGCGCTAGAAGATTACCCTATTGTTAAGACCGAAGGTTTATTAGCTATGAAAAATACAAATTGATTAAAAAAATTTGTCATTTTTAACAGTAGAAGGTGGCGATTATTTGAGTTCTAGGTGTGTAAGTTCCTGAAGTTGTAAATTACAGATCTAACAGTGAAAATTCATATTGAATCTAATAATAGTATTGTTTAGTTCCTCAAGTGGATCTCTTTCGACTTTGCCATAGAAATTCGCTACACTGACAAGTTATGTACATCATTACCGAGATACCATTTACTGACAACTACAATTTGGGATACTTTAGCAACCCAACATACTACTAACCTGTTGTCATTAAGTGGGAACATTATAAAGCAAGTTGCTTACTTCTCTCTCTCTCTCTTTCATAAGTTCTACCCCTTTTCACTGTTCTGTGTTTTTTCTTGTCCTATCTTGAATGATGTTTTGTTATTGAATTTTTCATATTTAATATATTTTGACAACCCACAGAATTCAAACAACTGACATGGTCAAGTGATGTGAAGTACTAAGTTCGTACCTAATGATTTGACAACCCTTCAAGCACTGGCGATATTGCATGATTGACAACCCTTTAGGCACTTGGGGATGGCATGATTGACAACCCTTCAGGCACTAAGGGTATTGCATACAAGTGGAACCTTGGTTAGCAGAAATAATCCATTCCAGCAGGCTATTCACAAATCAATCTGTCCGTAAACCGACTGATTTTTTCCAGTAAGGAATAATGTGAATTGGATTAATCCGTTCGAGACCCCAAACAATAAAAAAATGAAAGCATTTTAACTCAAATTTAACAACCTCAGCATGCATAAATCATACAAAAAACGAAACAAAAGAAATAAAGATGAAGTACATGAAAATTTATTCTTCACCTATAACTTGTAGATTGATGGCGTAGTATATGGACGATGGTAAGGAAGATTAAGAGGAGGAGGAGGAGGAGGAAATACTGTTGGTTGGGATAGGAGTCCTATTCCATGAAAACGATAACCAGCTATGCTTCCTGGGTTGTTCCGATTCTCTGTCTTCTTATTTTTCTTATCTTCTTTAGATTAAGAAGTTTTGGTCTCACTGAAAACCTGTCTAATGATATTTAGTGTGGCATGAGTTTTAATGTCTGTGAATTGAAACATTACATTGTCAATCAGCAAGATTATAACATGGTTTGCCATCTGGGTGATATTTTTCAAGGGAACTTTGCACTCCCCCCCACCCCCATTTTTGCATAAATTTCTTTTTTTAACGAATTAAAATCCTCCCTTCCATCCTCCTCCTCTTCCTCTGAAGACAATTTCATCACTGACCTCCAAGCCTGTGTACTTGCCCAGAGACACAATATCCTCCACAACTGGTCCAGCCTATAAGCCTTCAAATTCCATTTCTTTTACAGCATCTTGTTACAATTTCCTCAAGGTCCTGCGCGACACTTCATGCCAGGCTTTAGTCTGTAAGTCTTATGCAGTGGAGGATGTTGAATAGTTCCTCCAGAATTCTATCAGGGTTAGCTCCGTATCACAGGAACATCAAATCATCTCTGGAATAAATGCTTTGGCATAGTTTCTTTAAATTAGAGATGTAGGGGTTTAGACCCTACCTTACAAAGTTAAACTCCCGAGGTAACTCGGCCTCCAAGCCTGGAGCACTGTCCAGCACAAGATTGGCCTTCAGAAGCAATAGTCTCTCCACTAGGTAGGTATTTCTGAGTGACAGACAAGCTAAGGCTTAAATTTTAGGTCCCCAGCTTCATTCCCATAGAGCCTTCGCAGTGACTTCTCTTCTCGTGTGGAAGAAGTACTATAGACATGCCTCATCACAAATGAACACTTGTTGGGAAACAAAACCTTCAGCTTCAACATAGTCCTTGAATTCTGTCAGCATTTTTAACAGAAATGGCAGCCTCCCCATGACTCGCCACACTATGATGAGGTATTAATTTCTCCATCCACCCATGGCTGGTTTTGAACTCTGAGTGTTTCCTGTATCAACGCTCATTCTAGGGATGGTTTTCATGAGATCAGCATGCACTTGTCTTGCCTTTTCGCATACGACTGCCTTAAAACTATCAAAATGTTTTACATTAGTCCCAATTAAAACATTTTCTCCATTGGTCCGAGACCTTTGTTTAGTAATACATAGTCCTTGAATTCTGTCAGCATTTTTAACAGAAATGGCAGCCTCCCCATGCCTCGCCACACTATGATGAGGTATTAATTTCTCCATCCACCCATGGCTGGTTTTGAACTCTGAGTGTTTCCTGTATCAACGCTCATTCTAGGGATGGTTTTCATGAGATCAGCATGCACTTGTCTTGCCTTTTCGCATACGACTGCCTTAAAACTATCAAAATGTTTTACATTACTCCCAATTAAAACATTTTCTCCATTGGCCCGAGACCTTTGTTTAGTAATGATAAAACATGCTTAGCATGTTTTATCATGGAAGAAATTGTTTGTTTATGCACCCCAAATTCCTTCAGCACATCAACCAAGCAGACGTCACTTTCAAATCTTGCCATTATTTACTTTTGAATTGCTATGGTTTTTAAATTCTGCTCAGCCTAGCTGGAACTTCCAGCCTTCTCAGGGGCCATTAAAAGCACCTGAAATAACCCAAAAACACAGGAGAATTTAGTGGAGATGCACAATAAGTTAGAACTAATTTATCTTATGTTTTCACAACTTAATCATGAACAAAAAACCTTTGTCTCTTTCCTATGAATCATGTACTAATTACAAGTCTCATACAGAATATTATAGGCATGTGAGAACAAAATTCAGTCTAAAGCCACCTTAATTTGTATTTACTCTCGCCTTTTTGGAGTAAATAAGGTTAAAGTTTGTAAAAATAAATATTTAAAATTGTCACATCAAAGATTGAAAACCTGCCTACTAATCAAGATGTCTGTAAAGGATATATTAACAGATATTAAGGAAAACCATTAATTTTTTTATTGAAACTATAGTCCCAATAAGAAAACTGTCGATTACAAAATATGGATCAGGTCAGTTTGGGATGGCAAGTTCTTTTTATTACTATTTGATTTTTTTTTTGTCCATAGCAGTAGAATTTAACCAAATGACCCTTCCAGAAAAGAACCATAATTAAATTTTACAGCACATTTATTTAATGCAATTTCATGACATTAAAAAATAGCTAAAAAGTATGAATAAGTTGCCAATTTGGAAAAGTTATCACATACAAATGCTACCTTAGCACAATCACTTTTTCAAATACCAAATGATACACGTCACCCCGAGTGGAATCAAAATGTAACATATTTGGTTTGGGTCCCTGGACCTATGGAAACTTTCAAACTATTACAGGGTCATCTCTTATGGCAGGGGCGTAGTGAGCAAATTCCAAGGGGTTTCACGCTGTCATACTGTTTCTGAGAGCCCCAAGCATTTCATGGCTTTTGATGAAGAACGTGATACTCTCCGTACATTGTACAGTTAATACTTATACTCGTGTATGACAGTGATCAAATGCACGGGGTTTTTTCAAGACTGAAACTTTAAATCAAACTTGCAGAACACGAGGAAAAAGTGTTTGAACTGACTTCAGTCATATGCACGGAAAATGGCATCCTAAAGACTACTAACTTCAACCTAAATCCATTCTGAGCAAAAAAAAAAAAAAAAAAAAGGCAAATGTTTATGTTGATTAATAATAAATAATTAATTCTTACCATAGTTTGTTTTTTCTGGTAATTTTTATAATAAAAAACTAACTTTGTCATATTTATTGATTGTACCAAAAAATCTACATGCATAGCTTTATTGACTATATATTATATATATATATATATATATATATATATATATATATATTTTGGTGAGTAGGGGCACCAGTGTTATTGCTTTGCCTAAGCCTAAAATATCTTAAGATGTCCCTTAGTTACTAAGTATTACCAATTTGGTCCACCACAGATGAGGCTGAGTAATTCCTTTTGTGTTTTCTCATCAAGGAATTATTGTAATTTCTCTGATGTATGGTAAGTTTTGTTCACAGCACAGTGAGGCTCAGCAAAAAAAGGTGTATTTCTCATTTGAATAATTTTGTCTCCATGCATTGAATTCGGTTTGTGTCATGGAAGGCTCATTTACATGTCACCAAACCATTGCTGGCCATTTGTCCTTAATTTGATGATCTTTCAAGGGACATATCTTATTGAAATAGACATCAGCATTGCATTTAATGTTTAGGATTCAGGATCTAATATAGCAGCTGAAATATTAAGTGCCGGACAATCTTCAAAAATAGGATCCCAATTGGTGCTGGATTTTAACCAGACCGTTTTTCCAATAGTGGAATGAGGAATATTCTGATTGACAGATATGTCCGTCTCAATTGCACAATGATCAGAAGTTCCTATGGGGATACAATCCACAATGAAGTAAAATCCTCTTGTAGTTTAAAATATATATTTCTTGTACAGGATTAAAGCTTTCGACCATCAGCTGTCGTCTTGTTCACTAAAATGTGATATGTCACCTCAAGGAACTGACAAGTAGGAGCACAAACATTTGAAAAAACAATAACAGTTAGGTAACAAGCTAGTTTATATTATGAATGATCAGGTGGTTGAACCCTCGTCCTTTCCAGAATTTGTCTTGATCTTCGTGGGGGAATGTTTCTATTGTCAACTGCTTGTTATATGCTGGTTGGGTGATTTGTTGGAGAAATGACCTGAGTCCAGTAAACAGGAGAGGAAGCAGCATCATCATTGGCACATATATTCCTAAAGTTTGAAATTTTCCCTGTTCTACATATCTCTTCACAAATAGCTGTATTTTCTGCAGTAGAAGGGGCGTTAATTTCATTAAACGAGACCTTTGCAGGAAATACTGGAATTACAGAAAATACAGCTATTTGCGAAGAGATATGTCGAAAAGGGAAAATTTCAAACTTTAGGAATATATGTGCCAAGGAATATATGTGGAAAGGACGAGGGCTCAACCGCCTGATCATTCATAATATAAACTAGCTTGTTACCTAACCTTTATTGTTTTTCAAATGTTTGTGCTCCTACTTGTCAGTTCCTTGAGGTGACATAACACATTTTAGTGAACAAGACCACAGCTGATGGTCGAAAGCTTTAATCCTGTACAAGAAATATATATTTTACACTACAGAAGGATTTTACTTCATTGTGGATTGTATCCCCATTTACTTAGAGGTACGACATAGTACCTGGCTTCTGCAGAAGTGCCTATATATTCAGAGACCTTGAACTTTACAGTAGATGGGACATCTATGAATATGAGGTTTAATCTATTTATAGAAATGTGCGTGGGTTCCCCAATTAGCTCGATAAAATCGGAGGATAGCTACACACAGCTCAGGAGCAGACTGCCCATGTTGACCTGTGGAAATTGAAATTAGCCAACCACTGTGCTTTTCATTACATTCTCCACAAATCATGAATGAAGCTGTTGAATTCTGTGACTGAGCCATACCAATCCTCTCCAAAAGATAGTTATACATAAAATTGTAGATATTGGGATCACAGTACACAACAAATACATAAACATTGTAGAACTTACTGAAAATTTTAAAACAAAGAGTTTGGCAACTACACTCCAAATTTTTCTGATGACTGTCGTCTGGACTAAAAAATACCTTGAGAATGTGGGATGTTACGACAATAAATAATTTCAGTCCACAAACCCTGGGATAAAAAAAACTCGACCTTTGCCTTGTTACTAATTACAAGTCTCAGATAAAAACAACAAATTGTAGTTATGGGCACAACTCTGAAGATCAAGAAAATTTTACCTAAAGCCCCAAACATTTGAGTAGTACTTTGCTGCAATTTTTCTTGCTGTAATGAGTAACAGACCCAGGGTTCAGTTCTAGCTTCAACTCAAGTGTCTCTCAAGAATCAAAACTAATAAACAAACTCATAACAACAGTAACACTAAAAATCAACAGAACAGTAAACAAAAGTACCATTAACAACAACAGTATTTACATTATTTACAAAAATTCTCTTAAGAGTAACCTATGTATATGTAAACATCACTATGCATCTATGAAAAAGGCGCCAGAAACAAATGGTAAAGAAGGTGTGGCCGGCACACCTTTTAAGGCAAAAGAAATCTGTCAGGTTTGCCACAACAAGTAGGGGGGAGGACAGTCAGGATGGCTTTAGAAATATAAAGCGCTCAGAAGGAAAAGATTGGGTAAAGAAAAAGGCACTTTCCTGATAACCCACCAAGCAACTTTTGCTTTTTCATCAAGCTGTCCTAAACAATTTTCTAAAAAATTGTAATGTGAAAAAAAAAAAAAAAAAAAAAGGATAAATGCCTGATTCTACCTTCAGGCAAGGGAACTCAAAACTAAGACCATGGAAGGCTGAAATACAATGGCTATGGCACAGACCAAGGTTAGAGAACAAAGTCTGTATTCAAAAACCTCCTCTTAGAAGGGTAACCTACCAAGGCTAAAGTGTCCCTTCTACCACCCACTGGTTTGATTTCGGAGTGTCCTTCTCTTGTAAGAGTTGCCTGCCAATTAAAGTTCAAGTCTCTTCTACAGCTGTATTTAAGATGATAGTAATGAAATTGATATTTTGCTTACTAATTCATTTATACTATTATTATCATGTAATATCATCATTGTAATATGCATAAAAAAACAGTCATCCAACATGCACTTACGCAGGAAAGGTTAATGTTTACGTTCTCAGAATCAGCCTATTGAGCCTCCTAGCAAAAGAATTAGGAGCATAATTCTTTAGTGACTAAAAAAAATAATTGTATTAATGGAATTTTTATTTTGATAAAAATTTGAAATGGGTATTGTAGGATGGTTGAATGTACGTGGTGCCTGTTGCCAAGAAGGCAGTGCAATTGGCACCAATGTTACCAGCGTGTCTGCAGTTTACTTGCAGTCACACCTCTGTACTGACAGGACATGTAATAAAACACTGGAGTGTCCCACGGGTTTCCTTCTGCCACCAACATGGCACAGTGAGTAGGATGCATAAAGGATAAGCATGCCTACACCAGGGAGACCATTTTTCATGGCAAGGAAGACACAACAATCCTCCAAGGGTGCCCACAGTACTCTCATCGGAGTGGTGCCAAGATAACTGGCTCTTCAACATGTACATAGTTACAGAAGGTCGAGATGCCCTGCAAGCCCTTAACGACCGTTTGGCTACAATGGCAAGTGGCCAGGTTTCATCACTACCCAGAGAAGTGTGCTTTGGTAAGGTCGTCAGCCTCCTTCAGGACTTGGAAACGGTCCATGACATAATGGCTTGCGCTACTTAAGCTTCAACCAGTGGATGCAGTTCAACACATTACGTTTCAATGCACCCCAGAGTTGCAATATACACTGGATGCCAGGTATAGTGATGTACAGTGAGCTAATTTGTCTCCAGCAGAGGAATTGGATGCTATAGGGGCCATGGTTCTGGATGCATCAAACCAGGCTGTGCACTGGGCTGAGTTTTTTAGTATATGCAAAAGCATGAGGAGTCCATTAGTGAATATTTTGCAGTGCTCAAAAATGCTATGGATTGTGGCTTTCCATGTCCTAGGTGTTATAGTGATTTGTCTGAATATATGCTTATTTGAAAACTTATGGATAAGACATTGAAAAGAGACTGTTTTGTAGCGATTCCGTTTATGGTGTAGATGCCTTAAGGGTATTGTGTGCAACATACATGGCAGCCTGCAAAGATGCATCCATGCCCCGGCATGACTCATGGTATCAAGAGTGTGCAATGATGAAGAGTGGTGAGAGGGCTTCTGTTCCCCATCAATGCACGTATGTGTGGGAACTGGAGAGTACAGCATGAGCCCAGAAAGGTGCTGTGTCCAGCAAAAAATGGTGTTTGTCATGGCTGTCAAAAAATTGGCCACTTGGAACGGTTCTGTAGGAGCAAGGAGATAGTGAGTGATGCCCCTGCTTTGTCAGTAACACTGACAGCAGTCACTGTTGGGGTACAACCCAGTATGCAGCCTCACTGAAAGTCCTACCCTTTCACAACACTGTGGAGGTCTACATGATGTTGCCAAAGTTCGATTGGAGTGTATAGGGACCGCTCATCTTCACATTAAATACGGTAATAGGACAACTGTCCAAAAAGTGTATGTACTTCATCAAGTCTGCAAGGTCTTTCTTCCTTTCAATGGCTGCTTGTAAGTACCTTGGCCTTGTACCCCAGTTCTTTCCCCACTACTTACCGGTGTCAGTGAGCCTCGCTATGGGGAATGAGGTCTGCACACCCATTAGGCAATGTCTGCCTAAGCCCCCATCCATGCCCTTCCCACCAGTGGGGGAAAATGTCCGAAGTTAGAGCAGTGGCTCTTGCACCATTTTTCATCATCGACATTCAATACAGAGAAAGAGGCCCTCCCTGTCATGAAGGGCAAACCATACCATGTTTGTCTACTGCCAGGGGCAACCTCCTATGCATACCACACCCCAGCATCAGTGCTGAAGCATTGAGATTCAGAAGTGAAGAAGCACTTGGACCAGGATGTTAAGCAGGGCATCATTGGGGAGGTACCCACTGGTCAAGAAACAGAATAATGTGCGAGGATGGTCCTTATTGCCAAGAAGTTGGGTCAGCCCCACCGCACTGTGGACTTTCAGCACCTTAATGCCTCTTGCATGAGAGAGATGCATCACACTCCTGCTCCTTTTGACATAATCTCAGGGGTGCCTTACATTCCTTCAAGATAGTGGTAAATGCACATTGGGGATTCCATTAAGTAATGTTTGTCAGGAGACGACTCTTCTGAATCCGAGGACTACCGAGTACAACTCACTAAGAAGCCTTTCCAGCGGCGTTCAGTCAAAACCTGTAAATGCATGACAGGGGCAACTATTGGAGGCAACCCCTTAGGACTCCCTTCGACTGCCAGTATGTCTTCTCCCTGGTGTGGAGGAGCAGAACAGTGACTAGATAGCCACCTCCTCAACCAGACATCCAGTAAGACGGCTTTCCAGTGGCTGTCTGTCAATAACTGGGACCACAACAGGCTCGATTGAGTGGCCTACTACCTGTATGTAAACCCCCCAATCTCCCTTGGACCTCGGGTATGTCATTTCCCTGGTGCAGAGGAGCGAGACAGTGACCTTTCTCTAGGAGTATTGAGGAATGAATAGTCACCTACTTCACTGCTTAATACTTCACTGTTACACGGATGAATTCATGATAATCAAAATAAAAGGCTGGCAAAGGCATGGGAAAGAAACAAGGGAGCCGGGCACAGGAGCAAATGACTAAAGACTGGTTTGCACCTACGCACTTTCGTGGTGCAGGCTGGTACGGCGTGGGACCGCAAGAAACCGTTACAAACCGCACTATAAACACACCAAAAGCGCACCACCTCGCTGCCGGGGGAAGGCGAAGACCGTTAAAGCCGCGCGACGCCGCCCGTATTTTAAATCATTTCAAATTTTTGAGCGGCATCTGGCGGGTTGATGAAGCCGCATGAGGCCATATGCGGTGTGGCGCGGCCTCGCAACAAAAGAGGTAAGAACCTGCATGGTTCCGTGCCACACCGCACCACACCGCACGTGGTGCAATGTGGTGCAGCGTCGTACCACTCACAAGGGAGTGTTACAGCCTGATTTCACAGCGCCGTGCGGTGCCCATGTGGTGCCCTTACGGCCTCGTCATACAGGATTAATACATGCCTCGCACATGTTGCGGGGCGTGCGGCGTGTTATGGCATCTCTGTAGGTCGACTGGATGGAAGGTTGCCGCGCATTCTGAGGAGGATAAAAGGGGCCTGACTGACCACTGGGGCATCATTCTCGCTGTGACTGCCTGACTGACCAGCCACTCTGTGACCTAGCCTCTCTCGCCCAGTGACGCTCACCCAACGACGCTCACCCAGCCTCTTTCGCCCAGTGACGCTCACTCAGCCTCTCTCGCCCAGCGACGTTCACCCAGGGACGCTGCCACACACACGCTGACCCACGCACGCTGACCCAGGGGAGTCTACCCAGCGACGTTCACCCACGTGCGCTCACCCAGCAACGTTCACCCAGAGACGTTCACCCAGCGACGTCTACCCAGCGACGTTCACCCACGTGCGCTCACCCAGGGGCATTCACCCAGCGACGTTGACCCATGTGCGCTCACCCAGGGGCATTCACCCAGCGACGTTCACCCACGTGCTCTCACCGAGGGACGTCTACCCAGCGACGTTTTCCCAGCGCCGTTTTCCCAGCGCCGTTTTCCCAGCGACGTTTACCCAGCCATGTTTTCCCAACGACGTTTTCCCAGCCAAGTGACACAATGCCCTTTTGGAAGACCACCCCCAGGCCTACCAAGCAGTCCCAGGATACCCAGGACAGCCAGGACACCCAAGACATGCAGCCTTCTCAACGGTTGGAGACCTCGGAACACGAGGAAGAGCTGAACATTGAGCCAACCATATCCATTGTGGAATCCCAGGACTTCGCAGGTCCGAGTGGTATCGTCGTGCAGCCGAAGAAACGATACCGCCCCAGCAAGAAGGACATTCAAGACTACCCGTTCACGCCAGAGGACAAGGAAGTCATCATGGAACTCATCAAGGCCCACCCTACTTTGTACGACAAGTGGGACAGGCAATGGTCGAATCCCAAGAGGAAGGAGGAACTCTGGCGTGAACTGGCAGCAAGTTTCATCAACTGCAGCTTCCAGCAAGTCCACAAGTTCTTCGAGGCTCACTGAACGGAATTCGGCAAGATCAAGAAGCGAGAATACAAGAGCAGGTCGCAGGTCGGCTGCACGCAACAGGACACCACAGGAGGAGGAGGTGATGACCACGTGGGCATTCCTGGGAGGACACACCGCCCACGAACCCACAGTAGCCAGCGATTGGTTCTCGCCTATATCGTCGCACAGAACCGACGCA
The DNA here is from genome assembly GCF_015104395.2 of Macrobrachium nipponense. Classification (NCBI taxonomy): domain Eukaryota; kingdom Metazoa; phylum Arthropoda; class Malacostraca; order Decapoda; family Palaemonidae; genus Macrobrachium; species Macrobrachium nipponense. The sequence continues at coordinate 5,153,612 of NC_061106.1, read as the reverse complement.
GACGATTCCTTTACTGACATGTCGGGCCTATCAGCTGCTTCGATCCAGCGGAGGAGGGGGCTGAAGCAGAAGAGAGCGACGAACCTGCCATAGGACCGACGGCTATCCGCCGACATGTCAGTTGACTCTACAGAAGGTCTGCAGACTCAACTGACCCAGATTATGACCAGCATTAACACATTGATGCCACAAGCACAGGACAACACGCATCGTGACATCGCTGTGTTCGTGCAGTACTTGACGCAGTGCTTGGAGTACGTGCCTCGAAGATACCAGAAGCCGTTCTTCGAGCAAGTCATCAGGCTTTGTCATAGTTAGGAGGGGCCCGAGGAAGAGGATGCGACTACGAAAGAGGCCATGGCTCGTGGTGGTTGTTCCCACTGGACGCCCCTGCGAATTGATAAGGAGACGCAGACGAAACCCGGAACTTCGACACCTTCGACACCTGCAGTGCAACCGGTTCGGGCATCACCACACCAGTGGTTTGCGTCTCAACCCCAACCTATGTTATTTTTATGATCCGCACCTTCAACAGCAGCCTCAGCCGCAGTAGCAGGTAGCTCATGGGTACACTAACTCCGGCACCAAGGCTAGGCACACTGTCATTCTTCCCCAGTGGACGTTCGACACCACTCAACTTCTCTCCTCGACCTTCCACTTCTTCGCTGTCGCCGTTGGTCAACGGTCTCTTGGCAGACTTGCGGCCCCCTACCCCTGGCGCCAGTATTTCGACACCGAAACCTTCTGCCGCAGAGGATCCACCCACCTACGACTTGACCATCTCCCCAGGTGATAAGGAGGACATTGACCCAGAATCACTTGAGTGATTTTGTAAATATTGTAAATAAACATTTAATTTTTTAGAATAAATTGTATTTTAGTTATTTTCGTCATATTCAAATTTTTTTAAAGTTTATAGTTAATAATTTTTCTTTTTGTAATAAATATGTTGAGATAGTGTCTTGCATTTACATTTTCCTTATTGATGCTTAATTTAGGCCATGACAATATATATGATATGATTGGGTGAAATGAGACTGAATAAGAAAAAGCACGGCCATAAAGAATAACACGAAGAAGTATAACAGGAAATATAAAATGAAATATATGTGAAATATGAAATGAATAGAACTCTGAAAATAACTTTAAATATAAAATGCAATTGAATAATGAAAGAGCATGGCCAGAAAGAATAATAACATGAAGAAATATAACAGGAAATCTTAACATGAAACATGATATATGATCTATGATGGTCAAGTTCATGTAATTCAGAACAGTTGAAGCATCTAGTTTTATTTGTGCAGTGTTCATTTATGTGGCCATAATTAAAACAGTTAAAGCACTGAGTAGGGGGAGGATTATACTTTTTAATGCTGATGTTTAAGTGCTTTATTTGAATAAAAGTGGTAAATATGATGTTGAAAATGTGAGTAAAATAGCTTTGTTTACTCCTTTGAATTTTTTACATTAATTACTGTTGGTGGGCATCTTTTCAAAATCTCCTCTTCAGAAAATTCATACAAATCTTTGCAATAAATAATACCTTTTGAATGATTAAAAGATTTATGGGAGGAAATTTTATGAATAACGTCACTAGGAGATGATTTAAATGCTCCTAGCATTACTGACTGAGATTCATCAACTGCCTTCATTAGAAAATTTCGGCCGAATCTTTTTAGGATTCCCTTTGGGATGGGTCCTGCTTTTCTTTCCAGGCATTCATAACCCTTAAAGTAAGTATTACAACCTTCTCTGTATGAGGCTACATACTATACCGGTTCTGGAATAGTTCTAGGAACCGAATCCTCCTCTTCATACAGGTCCGTGAATTTGGGGACAAAGTCTCGTTCAGAATTTTCATAGTTTTTGATGTTATAAAGTTTCCCCTAGCAGGAAAGACTGGTAATTTCATTATTATTTATATGAGAAAGGGCACTTCGGGCTTGAGTATGATTATTGTAAATGACGTATGCTTCAAAATTTTTTTTGTCATTCTTAAGTTTCATCCTTATTCTTTCAATGATTCCAAATTGTTTTAACAATTGGAAAAGCTGTTCGTAATCTATATCTCTTGATATGTCAGAGCAGTACAGTACTCTTAAATTGACATTTTTACCACCAGTACTTTTATTTCCCTGGCGTCCCGGGAAAGAAGGAAGGAAAGCTTCCAGTGTTTGAATACTGGAAACAGTATTTAGAGCCACATTCAAATTCGCGCCTTCGTTCTGCAACAGTGTCGGGGAAGAGTCATTTGGCCCGGGGATAGGGGTACTTAATTCGTTATTCATTTAAAAAACAAACAAACAAACAAAAAATAGCCGCCTGAAAATCTCTGAGAGAGGCCAAGAACTCTTCATGAGGCTCACTCCTCTACCAATGCTCCCAAATGTCCACTCCCTATCCTACCCCGAAAGGGATGGCACCAACATGATAAGAATGGCTCAAGTGTAAGCTAAACCCGCTTGATGGGACTGAGAACAAAGCAAAAGAATGTAATCATCCCCATCCTCATCATGTTTGTGGGCAAACCGTACAGAATGCCGAGAGTTCTATTCCTTGAACCATTCCATCCCCGGAATCCATGGACCGACTCTAAGGAATAGTTCCGTCATTGAATTATCAACATGCTAGAAAGCTAGTAAGTTGATAAATCTCAGATCCAAACATTATCGGGTGGCTGACAAGACCACCACAGCTCTCACAATTGGCTTCGAAAGTGAGCACCAATTCAAGCACCAGCACCTCCTCATCAATAGTCAAGACAGTGAAAAGGAGAGATGTAGAGGTAGGACAGGAAGGCGTGAAAAAGGTGAAAGGAGTTGAGCAAAAGATCAAAAGGTGCAACATGAGGAAAACCAAGCATTTGCACTATAGAATAATTAGAAAGAGATGTTGGACTGTAAGATCATAGAAAGTTAGGAAAATGTGGTATAGAGGGAAGAAGTAAAGAGATGAGGTAAACAGAAGGAAAGGGACTGGTACTTAGTTGAGCCAAATGCAGGTGTCCAAGGCTAGGAGAGACTCCCTCCTAAGAGGAACACCCTCCAGCATCAGACACCCGCATCTGGCCCCTTAGCCCTCTCTCGACAACGAGACCAGTCTTGGGAGGTGTAAATAACAACACATAAAGGATCTGGTACCATGTGTTCATGGAAGACTCAACGTGAAAAATGTGATCCATGCAGTTGATAAAATAAAAATGTACGCTAGCATCGTATACACTAAAGGGAAGAGGAAGAACTAGAATAAAAATTCTCACCACTGTATAATTTACTGACTCCACACAACTCCCTACATACCCTTTTTACCCTAGCTCTCTCTCACGAACCTAACACCTTCCAATTCCGCCAATTTAAATCTCGGAGAATTTGGCCTTCACAGAAGGGGGGGAAATCACACCTGGCTTTTCAAGGTCGCGTTAGGGGAATTTAGGGAAAGGGAAAACCATGTGCCCTTTGAGTAAAGCAGTAAGTATTTGCCCTTATTATTTCTCTCTGCACAGAAATAAAAAACACTTAACGTTGATTTTCCTCATTCTAACGTTAAATGAATTTACGCTAATACTGTTTTTTCTTTTTACTTATTTACTCTTCTGTTCTTTTGTTCATAGCCGGGGCAATGGATAGGGCTCAATTAGACATGTGGCCAGGGATTTAAATTCTATCCTGTTGAAACCTGCAAGTGACCAGTGAGAAAGAGAGAGTGCGCTCAGACACAATGAACAGCACGCTGATTCACGTTAAAAAAACAACAAAATCTCTTTACAACACGAGATTCGGCGATTTACACTTGGAATTCACGAAATATGGCATCTATTTTTTTTCCCTAAATACCCATATGCTTTATGCAATGGCACATAAAAAAAGAAGTCAAGTCTGTCGGCATGCAAGTGGTTCTAATATCTTCCTATCGCTATAATGGCAGTCAGATTTTCTACACCTCTAACTAGAATACCTAGTTCTACACAAATAACTAGAAAAAAAATTTACCTTTTTTTGTTGTGGGGAACTTGGAAACCTTGTTTTTTGCTTGCTCATAAAAATATTAAAAGGAATTCAGTTTCGTTTCTTTCTTGATACCAGGTTAACGATTGCTATGACTGGGAATAAAAATCATTTTTCACACAAGACTGGGAATGGTCGCCATTTTGTTATGAACCTACTCATTCCCTCCTTGAAAATGTAGTCTAACTCTCTTAAAAATGGCCTTGACTGGAGGGACGAGTTATCACAAATAAAAAAAAATCTACGGCAGAAGGCCGATATTACTGAAAAAGGAGGAATTTACATAAACTGTGGATTTTAGTTTTAAATTAACTATATTTACATTCAAGTTATGGTAGGTCCAGGAACTAATGAGGTGTTTGATTGTCGATTCACCGGAAAAAACGTGGCTGGGAAATGAACCAGACACGGAGATCAGAATTTAACCAAAAGGGTTATTTCAATGCAAGCCTTATTCCAAATGGTTCCCCATTTCTCCCACAATCAGGCATGGTGTTTGTCAGAAAAGAGATTGCATTCTAGCATCAGTACTAAAGCGAGGAACATGTGGGGAACGTTACACACTATTTACTCTTAGCTAAAAAATTTACAACCCACTCAAGGGGCATAAAATGACTGGGAGTTTACACAGAAAGGACTATTACCTTGCATGAATTAACTAGGGGATATTAACTAGCATCACAAGGGAATTAATCACAACAATGAACCAAAATTGGGGAGTGAGAAGCTGAACAAAGGGGGGAAAGTCCCCTTGGAAGAATGGAAATGAAATACAGACAAGAGGCAAAACAATTTCCTGACTGCACTAAATTTATGTCTCACAGTACCTGGAAATCCTGGGTTTGGTAGTCTTCGTATCTGCTGATATTTCTGTGCACTATGGAGGTATAAGAACACTTGTGAAATGCCCCAGAGGAGGCAGGGGAGCAGAAGGGGGGAAGTGGAGTCTGCAGGCCTTAAGAAAGTCTGAGGAAGTTTTGAGAGGTTCTGAGAGAGCGCCGCTGTGGCCCCGCTCTCTTCAAAGCTCGCCTGAGTATGCTCAGCCCTCATCCAAGGCCCCCTGTGGAGAGTAAATACTTTTCGCGCTCAGGTAATTCGTTGGTAGGTAAAAGCTTCCACTGACGTCATGGATTTGAATGGCTTCTTAGGTTCGCACCTGGGACCCAGCAAATTTATTATCGTGTAAAAAAATCCACTTCAGTTAAGCATATATGAAAATATATTAATTCCGAGGTAGAGCGAATTAGATATTAAAGGACATTGTAGCTCGATGTATGTATATGAATCACGGTAATGTGATATGACTTATATATGGCTACATGCTGTCATAAGTACTACAACGCTACCGGAGTCGAGGAGGGTTGATGTTGACTTCAAAACCAACGAATTACCTGAGCGCGAAAGGTATTTGAGGGTGAGAGACGACATAAACTTATGCCTCTTGCGTTGGTGGGGTAGGTAAAAGCTTCCACTGACGTCCTGGATTTGAATGGCTTCTTAGGTTTGCGCCTGGGACCAGGCAAATCTATCATCATGTAAAACATTCCCCTTTGGTTAAGCATATATGAAAATATATTATTTCCAAGGTTGAGCGAATTAGATATTAAAGGACATTGTAGCTCAATGTATGTATATGAATCACGGTAATGTGATATGACTTATATATGGCTGCGTGCTGTCATAAGTACTAAAACGCTACCGGAGTCGAAGAGGGTTGATGTTGTCTCCAAAACCAACGAATTACCTGAGCGCGAAAGGTATTTGAGGGTGAGAGACGAAATAAACTAAATCCTCTCGCGGTGGTGGGGTAGGTAAAAGCTTCCACTGACGTCCTGGATTTGAATGGCTTATTAGATTTGCGCCTGGGACCAGGCAAATCTATTATCGTGTAAAAAATTCCCCTTCGGTTAAGCATATATGAAAATATATTAATTCCGAGGTAGAGCGAATTAAATATTAAAGGACATTGTAGCTCGATGTATGTATATGAATCACGGTAATGTGATATGACTTATATATGGCTACGTGCTGTCATAAGTACCGGAGTCAAGGAGGGTTGATGTCTCCAAAAACCAACGAATTACCTGAGCGCGAAAGGTATTTGAGGGTGAGAGACGACATAAACTTATGCCTCTCGCAGTGGTTGGGTAGGTAAAAGCTTTCACTGACGTCCTGGATTTGAATGGCTTCTTAGGTTCGTGCCTGGAACCAGACAAATCTATTATCGTGTAAAAAATTCCCCTTCAGTTAAGCATATATGAAAATATAGTAATTCCGAGGTAGAGCGAATTAGATATTAAATGACTTTGTAGCTCGATGTATATATATATATATATATATATATATATATATATATATATATATATATATATATATATATATATATATATATATACAGTGGTACCTCGAGATACGAAATTAATCCATTTCGAGGCGCCTTTCGTATCATGAGGTTTTCGTACCTTGGACCACATTTTACTTGTAAAATGGCTAATCCGTTCCAAGCCCTCCAAAAACACCATTGACCTATAAACAATGAAATACTACAACAATTTGGACCATTCAATACCTAAATTAATAACGTACTGCTAATTACCTGTAAATAAAGTGTATTAGTGTACATGGTATACAAGAAATACTGTACGTATGTAGTAAAATGTGGAAGCTTACCTTTCGAGTGAGGCTATCTCCGAAAGTGGCGACAGAGGAGAAGGACAAATGGCAGATACGTACGTACGTACACTTAACTTTACGAAACACAAAAAAATGTAAGGAAAACTAAACTAAAATTTACGATACACATTAACAAAACTGTAACACTTAACTTTACAAAAAACTAAAATTGAAAAAAAAAAATTTCTTTTTTTGATTTTTAATTTTTTTTTACTTTTTTATAATTATGTATTTTTTTTTTTTTTTTTTTTTTTTTTTACAAAATTTCAACTTCATCACCACTTTCAACTTTCTATTTTTTAGTATCACTTGGTTCTTCCTTTTTACTCCTGCTAATACTAAAGGCCTCTTTAAAAAATAACTATCCGAGGAAGATTGCTTTTGCCTACTTTTCACAATGTTCCTGAAACGACTCAGGCAAACGTCATCGAACTGCACAACCATACAACCTGTGTTAGCCTTTTCGGGGTGTCTTTTTTCTACAAACGATTGCACTTTATGAAAAGCGGCTAGAACATCCTTAATTTCTGCCGTTGTCATAGGGTTGTCCTCCTCCTCCTCGCCGCTGCTAGAGAACTCCTCTTGAACGACGTTATGTTGCATGGCCTCCAACTCCTTCAGGTCATCAGTCGTAAGCTCCTCTTGGTGCTCCTCGAGAAGGTTGTTGATGTCGTCCTCGTTGACGACCAGCCCCATGGACTTGCCGAGTGCAACGATCTTATCAAGATCTGGTTGCAAAACAGTTTCAGGATCGTCAACTGTTTCTGAATCTGCAGCACCAGCTTCGCCCACGTCGAATCCCTCGAAGTCTCGGGCGGATACGGCATCAGGCCAGAGTTTCTTCCACGAGGATTTCAAGGTTCGCCTCGAAACCTCCTGCCAAGCTTGGTCGATGAGTCGGATGCATATGACGATGTCGAAATGCTCCTTCCAAAATTCACGCAAGGTGAGGTTTGTGGTATCGGTGATGTCGAAACATCTCTTGAAAAGATGTTTCGTATACAGCTTCTTAAAGTTCTATATCACTTGCTGGTCCATGGGCTGGAGGAGAGGGGTGGTGTTAGGCAGAAGATAAAGAATCTTGATGAAGGAATACTCCGCTAGGATATTTTCCTCGAGACCAGGAGGGTGGGGAGGGGCATTGTCCAACACCAGCAGACATTTCCGAGGGAGGCGCTTCTCTTCCAAGAATTTCTTCACTGTCGGGCCGAAACACAGATTTACCCACTCCATGAACAAAAGCCTCGTTACCCAGGCTTTCGCATTAGCCCTCCACATCACTGGAAGCTTCTCCTTAAGCACTTTGTGGGCCTTGAAGGCTCAAGGAGTCTCGGAATGATACACCAGTAGGGGCTTCACCTTGCAATCCCCACTGGCGTTTGAACAAAGTGTGAGCGTAAGCCTGTCTTTCATAGGCTTATGCCCAGGTAGCTTCTTCTCTTCCTCTTTGATGTACGTCCGACAAGGCATTTTTTTCCAAAAAAGGCCAGTCTAATCACAGTTGAAGACTTGCTGAGAACTGTAGCCTTCCTTGGTCATCATCTCATCGAACGTCTTTTTAAAGGCTTCGGCCGCTTTCGTGTCCGAGCTGGCAGCCTCCCCATGCCGCACCACCGAATGGATACAAGTTCGTTTACAGAATTTCTCAAACCACCCATGCAAAGCCTTGAAGTCTGGGGTTGGCGTTGATGTCCCTTCTCCTCCGTTGTCTTCGGCCTGGGCAATCAAATCGCTGAAAATAGCGCTGGCCTTGTGGGAGATTGCCGTCTCCGTTATCGTATCGCCAACGATTTCTTTGTCTTTTATCCAGACAAGAAGCAGCCGTTCCATCTCGTCGTGCACGTGGGTCCTCTTGCTGGACAAAATAGTGATGCCCTTGGAAGGTGTAGCATGATTTGATGACATCCTTCTCCTTAAGGATGTTGCCTATTGTCGACGGATTTCGGCTGTATTCCTTGGCGATCACACTCAATTGCATACCAGCTTCATACTTCTTGATAATCTCCATCTTTGTCTCCAAAGAGAGCATGCGCTTCTTTCCGTGAATTTCAAGTTTCTTGGGACCCATGACTACGTTATACTGTACGTAATTTACGTATAAGTAGAGTAAAGTTTTCACACAACACGATAAAGTACGTATACTGCAACGAAATCACTAACGAATTTACGTTAATAAACGAAATCGTTAGACCGAATGAATACCGCGTGCGTACGATAATGATGCAGGTACCGAAAAGGCACGCCGCTACGTAGATGCATAATGGGAGGGATGCTGACCAATAGGAGAGAAGGATCTCATGGCGGTGACTAGCATCAGGAACCAATGGGAAAGCAGGAGGATGGTGGTGAGTCTCCTCAGTTGGCGGCGCGCGAGTTTCAAAATTGGTATCGGTGGTTCGGTTGAATCTCGGACTTACAGAAACCTTTCGTATCTTGAAAACTTTTTTTCGTATGTAGAGCCGTTAAATTTGTTTTTCGTGTTAGCTTTCGACAATATTATATATATAGATATATATATATATAATTATAATTATATATAGAGAATATATAATAATATATAAAGATAGATA
>NC_061106.1:5136862-5141862 GCF_015104395.2 Macrobrachium nipponense | reverse complement strand
AGAAGAACACCAGACCTAAGCCAGGTCAAAGGCTGGGTCCTTACCAGATGCCATTGCCCCGGCCCCCCCTCCTGGGCCTGGCTTTCCCATGCTTTGGGAAGCCCCATGTATATTTTAAAAGTCCATAGTGCCAAGACATCAAGGAGAAGACGACCAGCCTCATTACTAAGGTACTGTAAGGGAAATTCCATTTCAACCAGGGAATTGTTTTACCTTTGTCTGTATTTCATTTCCTTTTTTTTCCAAGGCAACTTGTGCAGTGTTTCATTTCCCCTCGCCATCTGGGCTCAATTCTGTAATTACTCCCCTGTGATACTAGTAACCTCCCCCTAGTGAATCTAAGCCAGAAATAGTGTTCTGCTGTGTAAATTTCCCAGTCATTTCATTCCCCCATGAGTGGCCTTTTGATTGAAAGAAAGTTGTGAGTAATGTTCGCCCTCGTGTGCTCCCCTGCCTTATGCCTGTGTCCTCTATTTGCAGACAAACGCTGTGCCTGGCTGTGGTAGGAATTGGAAATCCTCTGAAGCTTGCAATCTTGATCCGTTGCACATTTTCCTAAAAGCCGTGGCCGGACTGCTCCCACCACGTGTTCGGGTGGACTGAAAAGCAGTTCACCTGCCCCTTGTGTTCCTGGAACTCTGTAAATTCTTGTAAATATAGTGCTTTAAAACTAGAGTCCAGCTTTTATGTAAATTCCTCCCTCCTCAGTAAGATCGGCCTTATGCCTGAGAAATTAGTTTTTTTTTTCTTTGTTCAAACCCCTCGTCCTCCAGTCAAGGCCTAAATTTTCAATGTAATTGTATTTCTGGGTGGAGACGAGGTGGAATTTTGAATATTGGCGACCCAAACAAGGATTTCGTATAGCAATTGTTGAGCTAAAAATCACGAAAGAAACGAATCTGAATTCCTTAATATGTTTATGAGCAAGCTAAAGCAAGGTTTCCAAATTCTCCACAACAGGAATAAGGTAAATTTTATTTTATTTTCTAGTATTTGTGTAGAACTAGGTATTCTTGTTAGGGATATATAAATATGACTGCCTTTATAGCGATAGGAAACACCACGCGTAGGCCGATAGACTAAAACTCGAGAGAAATTTTAATGTTATGTGCCATTGCATGAAGAATAGAGGTTAAGGAGTAAGTTTCAAAACGAGAATAAGTACCATATTTCGTGAATTGCTAGTTAATCGTGAATCCAGTGTTGTAAAGGTATTTTCGTGTATTTTTTTTTAAGTGAAACAACGCGCGCTTGCTAGCTCTCTCTCTCTCTCTCTCGCTGGCGAATCTCGCAAGTCTCAACGGGATAGGATCTTTAAATCCTCCGGCCATGTGGCTCAAAACCTATCCACGATCCTGCCCTATCCATTAACAAAAGATAAATGAGTCAATAAGTCAGAAAAGGAAAAACAAAGTGTTAGCGTAAAACATTCTTAACGTTAGGATAAGCAAAATTAAAGGTAAACGTTTTCTTTTCGTTACTCTCTGTGCAGAAAGTAATCAAATAAGGGGAAATACTTTTGCATTTCAAACAAGGGCCAGCCCGGCCTTGAAATCAGTTGTGATTCATTCTTCCCCTATTGAGTCTAGACGGCCCGCATGCGGCTTAATTCTCCGGCGTTTTAAATTCACGGACAGGAGGGTTTTAGGTTCGCGAAAGCAAGGGAAAAGAAGCGGTGTACCTTTATAGGGTTAGAGAGATTTTATCCTGGGTTTTCCTCTTCCCTCTTAATGTGTCCAAACTATTCTGAGCAAAACTAGGTTCAAGGGATTTGCATTGGGAGCAAAGAACAAGAATATATTTTATCAACTTCCCGTCTCCATCCTCGAGACGATATCCATAAAAAACAAACAAAAGGGAGATCCCATATATATTTTTATTATCAACTGTATTTGCCACATTTTTCATGTGAGGACTCCGTGAATTTCGTGACTAGATTTTTTTTTTCTTTTATTTACAAAACCGTAACTGCGTTGAGGTTCCGCATTTACGCTATTTATTTGCCACGCTTTCACGTGAGGTTCCGTGAATTTGTGACCAGATGTTTTTCTTTTACTTACAAAACCGTAATTGCGTTGAGGTTCCGCATTTACGACATTTTTGTCATGTTTCACGTTGAGTTTCCGTGAATTTCGTGACTTTAATTTTTATTTTCCCTTTTACCGTACAAACCCATATTGGCGTCGAATTTCCGCCTCTATGACATCCATTTGCTCCCTTTTCATGTGAGGATTCTGTGAATTGCGTGACCAGATTCTTTCGTTTTGTTTTACGAAATTTATTACTAAATCCCTTACCGGCGTTGAGTTCTCCACCGCACTACGCACCAGTAGTAACTGTGTTTGCAGGGATTTATGGTCATCTTGCCAAGTCTGCATCGAGCATTTCTTCATACCTCTGGCGACATTTACCGTTTTGCAACAGCTTTCCACCCTAGTATTCTCAGGCTAGTCTACTAGCGTTTTACGGCTGAGGAGATGGCCAGTAACGCAGCACTGGAGGAGGCTAAGGCCTTCACAGAAGCCGGACGAGCCCTGGGGCTGGAGGGTGCAAAGCTGATCAATTGGGTGAATGATAAGCTGAAGGAAGCACCCCAAGAGAGAGCAACCGAACGGGGGAGAAGGAGAGGGAAGCGCCGCAAGAAAGAAGAGAAGCAGCTGAAAGAAAAGCGCAAGAAAGAAGAGAAGCGGCTGAAAGAGAATTCCAAGCCGCCAAAAGGGAGAAAGAAAGGGCACATGAACTGGCTATGGCAGTCCAGAGTGCCACTCTGGCACCCCCAAGTCCCACACCACCTGCACCCTCTCACCTCAACAGCATGGGTGGCCTCATCAGGGCTTGGGACGATAACGAACCCAACACCTGGCTCGATCATGTCAAGCAGGTGTTTGGGAACTTCAATCCAACCCCTCAGGAAGTGGCCCTCCTCCTTGGCAAGCATCTCGCTGGCAAAGGGCGGACTGCATTCGAGGCCCTTCCCCTGAGTGAGCGACACGATCTCGCCCTCGTCCGAGAGACAATCCTTGGGGCTTACGAATTGACCCCAGACTGGTGGAGGCAAAAATGGAGGACTATGCCCAATGAGGCTAACCAGACGTGGACAGAGTGGGCAGCCAAGAAGACACCGGCACTCCATAGGTGGACGAAGGCCTCCAATGCAACATCTGTTGAGGAGGTCCTAGAACTCTTTCAATTAGAGGACTTCCTTTCCTATGGCCCCCCTGATCTTGCCACCCACTTGGTGGACAAGGCTCCTATGACTCTTTTGGAGTGCTGTAAATGGGTAGATGCCTATGACACCCACCATCCATTGCAGAGTTCTTCAAAGAAGAAAATACCTCCTCCTCTCCCCCTCACCCCTGCTGCCACCTCTCAGCCTACCAAGCGCCCCAATAACCTTCCTCAGAAACCTGTGTGTGGGCATTGTAACAAACCAGGTCACACCATGGAGCAGTGCCTCTCAACGGTGGATCCTCCTCAGCAAGCTGCTGCCACTCCTCCAAATGGACTACCCAATCATAATAACAAAAACAACAACCATTGGAACAGAAACAACAGGCCCAGGCCTGATTTTAGCAAAAGTTTCTGTGACACATGCAGAGTGCATGGGCACACTGCTGCCTGGGCGGGATGCCCCATGAAAGCTCCTGTTTCTGCCATTGCCATGGCTGTAACGAATCCATCCACACTAGGGCCCCCTGCTCAGGGCCCCATATTTGTCGCTCCTCCAAGAGGTCGCTATCCTGCCCACCAGGTCCGAGCTTTCGACGACATTGATGCGCAAGTCTCCATCATTCAAGAGGATAAAATTCCTTACGGAGCTAAGGTTGATAGGCATCAATTCATAACTATATATCCTCAACCATGTCAAGAGTCACACGACCTCACCGTTCGAAGATATGCATTATGGCAGTAGCCACCTATATACCAGGAGGTTATGATGTCCTGCCAGGGCAAGATTTTAAGTCTCCTCCTAACTTTATACCGTATCAGGGCCCCCGGCCTCACATAGCTCCAGACCCGTTCCATGGGCCTCCAAGGACTACCTCTGCACAGCCAGTGCCACTTGAATGTGCCAGGCAGTGCCAGGCTCCATCTCTCATGGATGTTGAGCCACATTCGAGTCCCTCCACTGAGTCAGGAACGGCCTTAGTGCCAGTGCCAAGGCCAGACTCGAGTCTTCCTCCTGGAGCTCTAAGTCCCGGTTGCTCTCCCTCCGCTGGCTTGGCCCGACTACCCATGCCGGCAGTCAAGGAAGAGCCAATTCCAATAGGAATCCTCCAGGACACCCATGACTATAGTGGACACTCCACCAATGGTGCGGCCTCGCAGACCGCCCCAGAGTCGGTCCTCCCACTCATCTACATGGGCTAGCACCTCCTGTTGTGTCCTAAGGATTGCCCCAAGACGATCAATTGAAAGACCATCGTCATCCTCTTGTTCTTTTGCCAATTGCTTGCCCTCTTCACTTACTGACTTGGTCAACTCAAGCAAGTCATCATCTGTCAGGTTGTCAGAGTGGGCATCGATAAGATTGTTGACTTCTTCGGTGCAATCCGTAAATCCTTCACCCTCAAGCAATTTTGCCAATTTCACAGCCTTGCTAACAGCTGCATAATGTAGTAGTCATGGACTGCATCTGGCCACAGCTTTTTCCAGCATACATTCAGTGTTTCTTTTTTCATGTCTCGGAGGGCAGACTGAATTATTGAAAGGCACGATGCAATGGTGAATGTCTTCCAATATTCTTTTAATGTGAAGTCCTCCACTGTATACATTGTATTCATCAGGTGTTGCAGAGCATTACGTGTGTAGAGGGCCTTGAATGCACGTATCACTCCTTGGTCTATAGGTTGTATGAGGGAGGTGGTGTTGGGAGGGAGGAATTCAATCTGCACACCATCATGAGACAGATATGTGGGGTGCCCTCCGGCATTGTCCATGATAAGCAACACCTTAAAATCAAGGTCTAAGTCGGAAAGGTAGGTTTTCACTTCAGGGAT
>NC_061106.1:5129582-5132082 GCF_015104395.2 Macrobrachium nipponense | reverse complement strand
GAGGAAAGTAAGAACAACGCGAATGTTGAGCTACATACAGAGAAAATTGTGAATAAAGCATTGTCCTTACAAATACTCCAAAAACAGGACCAAAACACTTCCTCCCGAAGGCCCTATCATCATGCGAAAACGTCTTCATCAGGGACGATACCCGCCGCTAACGAGACCCTACGAGGGCCCCTTCGTGTCCTACGAGCACCCGACAAGGCGTACCTCATAGCCATAAATGGTCGCGAGGACGGTCACAATCGATCGCCTGAAACCCAAGCCTTCCTTATGGATGAAGAGTCCGCTGACGAGGGATTCCATAGAGCGCCTCAATCTTACCGGAAAGAAGCGGCCTACCATTGGTCGCCAAACCTCCCAGTCGTAGCCGCGCCGCCCTGGAAGACGGTCGAACCCCCCGAGGGTCACCTCAGGGGAGGCATCTGTCCCTGAAATCCTGAGGACATACCAACAGCAGCTGATTTCGCGCACCCGAGGGCGCCTCTGCCGCCCGCTCGCTTCACGAGTAACGGTCGGAAGTACAAAGAAATCAGCCAACAATATGCCTAATTTCGTCTTAGGGGAGGGAGTATTTTGACAGCTTGGAGGTGGGCAGTGTGTGCGAGACTGTCGGGGCAGGGGAGGCCTGGGTTTTTTGCTCGGTACTGTCTGTACCCATTGTCCTTTCTCACAAAAACAGTCGACAGAGTCGTGAATGGCGGGCCAAACCGTTTGAGGAACGCCTGGACACACCTTGGGAAGGTTATGCGTATTTAGTCTGTTAGAGGCGTTGGTTTTTTTCCACGGTAGGAACTTTCAGAGATCTATACTGAGGCGCCGTGTGAGTCCGTTAAAGATCTCTGAAGGTGAGCGGCGGTAGTGAGTCCCTTAATGGCTGAGCCAAAACCGCTTGGGTCACCGTCCAAACCGGGAGGTCACCAGTTGTGAGGTGTGGACAAAAAGGGCAGGTAGTAGAGTACTGACTTATTACAGATAAGGGAAAATTCAAAATATACTACGCATGCGGGCGGAAATGTGGTTACCGACCCGCGAGAGAATAAAAGTTGGGTCGGCGAGACCCGATTTGTTGTTTCTTGAGAGACATATAATACAAAATACAAAAAGTACATAAAATATGATTTAACAAGATATATACATTGGCGGAAAGCCCGCTGAACGCTCTTGCGGAGGGAAGTAAGAACAACGCGAATGTTGAACTACATACAGAGAAAATTGTGAATAAGCGTTTCCTTACAATGGTTTTTCATCAGCTTTATGACAGGGGATTGATGATCAGACAACACTAAAACTTCTCCATTTCTAGGTCTGTTCACAAGTCCGCCCCCAGTACGGCTCGGCGTGCCCTGCGGGGCTCGGCGGGCCTCCTGGCCTACCCGCCCTGGGACGGCTTGGTGGGCCTCCTGGCCCGCCCGTCCCTGGGCGGCTCAGCGGACCTGGCCCACTGCCTGTAAAACAGTCGGCTGGCCTCCTGGCCCACCCACCCCGCGGGCGCTCGGTGGACCTCCTGGCCCGCCCGCCCCGGGCCCCGACGGCTCGGTGGGCCTCCTGGCCCGCCCACCCAGGCCAGGGGGGCTTGGCGGACTTCCTGGCCCGCCCCGTCCCGGGGTGGCTCGGCAGGCCTCCTGGCCTGCCTGCCCCTGGGTGGACCGGCGAACCTCCTGGTCCGCCCACCCGGGGCTGCTCGGCAGACCTCCTGGCTGGCTCGGCGGGCCTACTGGCCTGCTAGCCGTCCCTTCTGGCCTGCCCGCCCCGGGACGGCTCACCGGTCCTCCTTCCCCACCGCCGCGCGTGGCTTGGCGGACCTCCTGGCCAACCCGCCCTGGGACAGGTTGGTGCGCCCCGGGGTGGCTTGGTGGCGGACCTCCTGGCCTGCCCGCCCCCGGGCATCTTGGCGGGCCTTGCCCGCCATCCCTGCATACAGAAACCCTGTGCTTAGTCTTAGAACCAGAATAGCCACTGAATCCTTTCTCTCAATCCTCTGCTCCTTCTTTGGCACTCCACTAATCTCTCTGAATCCTTTTGCTCCTTCTCCTGGCACTCCACCAATCTTCCCGAATATCTACTCCTTCTCCTGGCACTCTACGATTCTTCTCTGAGTCCTGTGCTCCTTCTCCTGGCATCTCCACATTTCTTCTCTGAGTCCTATGCTCCTTCTCCTGGCACTCCACCAATCCTCTCATTTTCCTCAACGTTTCTACAATTCCTCCATTTTCCTTTCCCTTTCAGGAATCAATAAACTCTCAAGAAAACATTTTGACATATTTATTTCCCTCCAGCTTTCTTTTCTTCAACAATTAACAAAGCAAACTTATTACAAATAAACATCAAACTATCATACAGTAGAGTTAAAACTTTCATGAAATAGTAACCTTTAGTTTTTCTCAAGCTAAAATAAACTATTGCAGATGACTCCCTAAGATCCATTTATGGTTACAAACTAAAATCAATTGTAACAGATGGATTTACGAAAGAAGTCCTTTAAACTCGAATTATT
>NC_061106.1:5117082-5124582 GCF_015104395.2 Macrobrachium nipponense | reverse complement strand
TGGTGTAGTAGACAATTTTAGGAATGAAAAAGTTCACAAAAAATATGCAAATTACAATACAGATGTATGTGATTTGTCTTGGTTCAGAAAAGGACCTTTCTCAAAATGACGTGAAGATGTAAATAGTTATTACAAGGCCAACTACAAACAAGGCACTTCCAAAAAGCCAGAAAAACAATTACTCTGTTTTGTCACTTGAACATGAAGTTGAAGCCCTGCGTTTCATCGTCTCGAAAAATCCAAGGTTTTTCGAAGCGTAGAGAAGACCCGAACTCTTGCGGATCAGATGCAGAAGTGCGCCCACCTACCACCCCCAACCCCACCGCCACCCCTACCCCCACCCCCAAACCCCATCCGCTGTCTTCCACACCTACAGGAAGGGTGGTAAGGATCCTGTGTGAATTCCTTGCTGACTCGAATAAATTTATCAGCAAACGATATTTAAACTGTACACTCCCACGCTCACGCCCATCATTTTGCTTATAAAAACACACTTGTGCTTAACTATATTTCTCTTTGAAAGCTCTATGCAAATTATTGTTTTTAAGGCCATGGTGCTCATTTTATGATCATGCTAAACTGGTGAAAATTATTGTATTGTGTTTATGAGTGAAAAAAAAAAAAAAAACATTTTATTATGAGGTGAAAAAAAAAAAAAAAAACATTCTATCAAATTCTATTGAGTCACTGAAATAAATTGTTAGAGATACAGTTACATTATTTTCGTTGTTAAACACAATCTAGAAAAAACCCCGATCCCAGTATCAATGATAAAAATAATGAGTTTGACCTGTAACTTATTATAAGCAAAATAACTGTATACCACTCAACAAATGTATGTAAAAAGATTGACAAAAACCAAACGGAAGACCGTGGACTGATTCAGAACACGGTCAAATATACAAGTGTAAAAATTCGTGCAAAGTATTGCCAAGCTCACAAACGTTCCTAAAAACAATAGATACTTTCGACCAATCACGATCCAGGCAGTGATGTTTACAAGAAATCTCAGCATTTTTCTCCTCAGCACAACAAATACAGAGTACAGTTCAGGGCGATTGAAAATAATATTTCAAGTTTGGAGTTTCACTGTCCGCTTTCGCCTGAACATTGATGTATTCTTTTTCTTATACATATAGATAGGAACCAATAGGAAATATTTGTATATAGGTTTTAATTGAATAAAATGCGTCAGTAACCTATAGTAGGTTGTTTGGATGAAAGAAAAATGTTGTATGGATTCTAAGTATTATTCTTGCCTTGACTTGCCAACTTTTTCCAAACGTTATTAATTGCAATTGTTTTTTTAATGTATTTTAAAATAAAAAATAATAATAAAAAGGTAGATATTCACATGAGATCTCCTTATTTGACCGGCAAGTAATATACATATGCATACATACACAACACAAAAAATAATGATACATAAATTCATGATTATATACATACGCACCTCACACACACACATAGCTATATATATATATATATAATATATATATATATATATATATATATATATATATATATATATAGAGAGAGAGACGAGAGAGAGAGAGAGAGAGAGAGAGAGAGAGAGAGAGGTTGTGTGTGTGTGTGTGTGTGTGTGTGTGTGTGTGTGAGCGGGTGTGTATGTGTTCATGAAATGTTGATTTAATATTGATGCTAACAGTTGCCACTTTGACCAATACATTTTTATTGTAATATCTCCATGGAATTTCGCATATTGCAACCTAATTGTAAATGGGAGAGTTCTTTATCAAAATTGTCTCACAGACTGAGTATCACACAACATTGACATTAAAGCTTTGTTAAAAACATTTTTGCAAAAGAAAGAAACCTGTATTCAAAAAGATAAAACAAGCAAATTACAACAAACAAAAGTTTGTACGTGTTCATTTGCATAAAATGTTTTTTCTTAGCCTTTCTTAAAAGCAACAGCAACTAAAAATGTTGGGTACTTCAATTTGGAAGCGGCGCTATCATAATTCTTGATGAATCCTCTTCTAAACATTCAGGACAACAAACTCTTTAACCCTTAAGAGACGGATATAGCTTTCAGGAGTAGTAATGAGAGGTTTCGGTGGTGGGGGGCTGACTTTTGTAGAGTAGCAAATATTAAGGCCATCGATTGGAAAGAATTCGGGCGGGAAAGAGTGCCAATACTTCTTTAATGATCTTAAAATCATTGAAGAAAACGCAGATTGTAACTTCCAAATGAGATTGGAGCAAAATTAAATGTAAGGACATACATTTGTAGGTTTCTAAAAAACTGAAAATTTAAATCTGTTACCGTGTCCTTGCACACTGACTACAGATTTGTTTTTTCTTTAAACTTGGATCCAAAAAAGAGCAAAAGAATTCAAGTTGAGGAGGGCGTTATGGCTATTACAGTTGCACACACATGCACGCACACACACACACACACACACACACACACACACACACATATATATATATATATATATATATATATATATAGATTTAAATAATATATATATATATATGAATATCTATATATATATATCTAAATATATATATACTATATATCTATCTATATATATATATATATATATATATATATATATATATATATATATATTAGATATATAGTCTATATATATATTATATATAGATATATATAGATATAGATATATATATATATATATATATATATATATATATATATATATATATATATATATATATATATATATATATATATATCTATATATATAAATATAGATAAATATAGATATATATATTATAGATATATATATATATATATATATATATATATATATATATATATATATATATATATATATATATATATATATAGATTATATATATATATATATACGTATAGCATATATATATATCTATATATATATATATATATATATATATTATATATATATATATATATATATATAATCTATACGTATATATATATATAATATATATATTAAATATATATATATATATATATATATATATATATATATATATCTCGTGCTATAAATGTCCTTAATATTTAATTTGCTCTACCTCGGAATTAATATATTTTCATATATGTTTTAACCCAAGGGAATTTTTGTAGGCAATAATAGATTTGCCGGCTGACAGGCACCGAACCATCGCCACCTTCAAATCCAGGCGACAGTGAAGCCTAAACCCACCCGCCACCACAAAGAGGATATAAGTTATGACACCTCCACCTCAAATACCGGTCGCACCCAGGTATTCGTAGTTTGGAGACTGCATCAAACCCCCTCATCCTCGGTAGCAGTTTTGTGGTGCTTTGTCTGCACGCAGCCATTAAATATAAGTCATATCACATTACAGATCATACATGTATCGAGCTACAAATGGCTTTTAATATCTAATTCGCTCTACCTCGGAATTAATATATTTCAATATATGTTTAGCCGAAGGGGGAATTTTTCTAGGCGATATTGATTTGCTGGCTAACGGGCACGACCATGCACCTCAAATCCAGGACAACAGTGAAGCCTAAACCCCCCCACCCTGCCACCGCAAAGAGGATATAAGTTTTATGCAGTCTCCAAAAAATACAAATACTGAGTGCGACCGTATTTGAGGTGGGAGGCGCCATAAACTTATATCCTCTGCAGTGGCGGGGTGGGTTAGGCTTCACTGTCGTCCTGGATTTGAAGGTGGCGATGGTTTCGTGCTCGTCCCAGCCGGCAATCTATTATCGCCTAGAAAAACAAAATTCCCCTCGGTTTTTTAAAAACAAACATATCAATTCCGAGGTAGAGCGAATTAGATATTAAAGGACATTTGTAACTCGATGTATGTATAGAATCACGGCAATGTGATAAGACTTATTTATATATACTATATATATATTATATATATATATATATATATATATATATATAATATATATATATATATATACTTAACGAGATGACAATTATCATCTCGTTATCATTTAAAAAGGTAACGATGGACAAGAGCGGCCAAAGGCAATGGAAACTACATTTCTCTCTCTCTCTCTCTCTCTCTCTCTCTCTCTCTCTTGATTCTCAATAACTCTCTCTCTCTTCTCTCATCCATCTTCTCTCTCTCTCTCTCTCTCTCTCTCTCGTTATACATCCCCCCTCATTATCTAAGGTCATCCAAATCAGAGTCGTGAAGTACAAAAATATGCATTTATTTAAAAGGCAAAGTATTAACTGAATAATCAGATTCTTAACAGAATGATAAATGAAATGTTAAACCCAAAGTCCAAATAACCCAGATAACCCTCGGTAATTAATCAAACACCAACATTAGTTAGCCATAAACACTAGGGCACAGTCAACATGGTAATTAAGTCAGTACACCATTTCTTCCCATAGTAGTCCCACTCTTCTCCCAGAAACAGGTTCCCTCTTCCAGAATCGCCTGTTAGAAGACAGAGAACACCCCGGCGGTAAGCACAAGAGCATAATCAAAGATCATATAAACAGAACATCTCTGAAATAAAATATTCAAATAAAAACAATCCAGCCACACTTTGGCCAAAAATAGATAAAAGGCTTACCCATTTCAGCACAGTTACACTGTCACTCCTAAAAACACTTTGGCAGAGCCATCCTGGCTCTGCCTTCTCTCTGTATAGTCTCCCTTCTTGGTAACACTACATTTCATTATGTTGGGGGAAAAGGCTCGCACGTACTAATTCACACTCAATGTTCACGCCCTAAACTGCTTGAGACAGTTCCAAAGTCACCTCTACATCAAGCTCCACATAGTGACAGGGACGAGGCACTGATTTGCTAAGACAGCACTCTTGATCACACCACTCAAAAGAAAGATGCGTTAGCATTCCTAACTTGTCGCTCGGACCACTGTCACAAATGATGACTCCACATTCTAAGAAATTTTCACAGCATACCACATCATATATTATTAATCAATTATCTTAGCAAACCTTCTTTTATCTAAAAGATTGCTCAGCCACTTCTGAGCAGCACCAGCCTAGCCATGCACACACAAAACAGCTTATACACATAAAAAAAGACCATTGGCCAGCTCATTCAAAACTATGACAAAAAATAACTGCACACCTCTGGCAGCCATAATGTCTAACACACATTATCTCCAACAGCTTGCAAATGGGCTGTAAATAACAACTGACACATCTCCCTCATCTGAACTTTCTCACACTCCCATGTATGTGATTGGTCTGCAACCTGCACAGACTGTGAAACACGCTGTAGAAAGGCGAAAACGCCTCCCGCGGAAGACAACTGATGACTCCGTAGTCCAAAAGCGCGTAGAACTCCGTTAGACTCGTAGAGGAAACTCTCGCATGTGGGCAAAACATCAGCACATCTCTGCAACAGTGGGGAAGGGCGTCCTTGGTGGCGGTGTTAGGGAACGATGTTTATGGTGTCAGTATGTCAGTCATGTCATTGGTCAGTTAAAGAAAAATTAACCCCAGACATACTCTGTTCAAGTATTGACCTAAAAAAAATTCAAGAAAATATTAACTGAACTCCTTCCATTAAAAAACCCCCCCCCCCCCCCCCCCCCCCATTTAATATGACACTGAACTAAATTTTAACCACAAAACTCGTGAAGGAAACTCCATAGGATCGTTTACTCATAAATCATTACCATAACCCCGTAAGAAAATATTAAATTGTCTAACTAATTCTCCAAATTCACACAAGTCAGCACACACACAGAAACTCTACGGACCTCTGTCATCACATTTTCAAGTTCACAAATTCTCCACCTGTTCTCTCAAGCTCTGATATTTCAGTAACCCACAAAATCAGGAAGAACTCTTTACTGTCTAAAACAGCATAACCCCTTTACTGCTTATATAATTAATCTCCAAAAATATAAGCCAAACATACACATTGATCTAATTCACGTATCCCAACAAATCATATCTCCGTCCAAAATGGAAATGCTATGTAAGCTCAACCCCATTATTAGACAAATCTCGTGGAGGAAAAAAAAAAGAAAAAAAAAAAAGAAAAAAAAAGATAACAACAATAATGAACTTTCCCCATCACAAAGCACATAATATAAACATAATATACACAATCAACCTTTACCCTCATGAATGCAACATGTATCGTTACGGAATTGTCATCGCAACAATTTCATCGATCGGGGACGACCGCGGAAAAAATCCCCTACGAAGTAAAATCTCGAGAAAGCCCAAAGTCCAGCATCTCTCAGAATAGTGCAAAACTCTGAGTAATCAACACTGAAGGAAAAGAGTCAGCAACCGGGACTCCATCACGGCATTATCAGCAAAAATCCACCTGTGAACACGTCAGGTGCTCGAACTGCAGTATAGAATATGTCTGGTCAGACTTGCAACTTCAGAAACCCCATGATTCTCCAAGAATTTATACTGACAGCAGTATTCTCCAAAAACGCCCCAAAAATTGCTCAAAGACATACTCCCAAATGATTACTATTCCAAGTATATAAAACAAATTATCACTATTCTGAATATAAAACTACGGTAAAACTCACCACAATTCCACAATTATATGCCGCCAAAAAAATAACCCACTGGTGAATATAAAAAATGTGACATCTCCCATAGGAATCATAAAAACTGCAACACAGTAATGCCACTCAAATATAGTCACCATATTAATAATAACACCACCCAGGCAATATAAAATAATTCCCCTCCATTTCGCAAAATACCCCATGTGGAATAAAATAAGCTCCAAAAAAAAATATTATACCTCCAAGCAGGGTAATAAAAAAATGTAACTCCATCCCCGAAAAATGCACTCAAAGCATCTACCTGACACACTCAAAAATATTGCACATATTCCTCTCGCAAGGGTTTCCACTTGCCAACAAAAAGGGCTGCAAAAATAATTGAACTAACATAGCTCTCACCACCATAGGCCTAAACTGTGGACTATTCTCCAAAAAATAAAAAATCACATGGCCAAAATATTATATCTCCAATTATATCCCAGCTTCTACAGTAAAATAACTCCAAGAAGCCTCTCTAAGGAGCTTAATGTTACACTCTCTGTTTAGCATAACTGCTGAGAAAGGGCAAAACTCGGCAAAATAAATAATAATTGCCGAAAATTCTAGAAAAAATCACCAGTGTGCCACAACTCATTACAACAAAACTCCAAATTCAAGGTGTCTAAGCAAAGACTTCCCCATATTCACCTCAGCACTGGCCACTAGAAACTTAACACGTTTCCATCTCTGGCAAAATTGCAACAAAAACAAGAGGCCAACAATTTCCGGAACACAAATATCCAGAGAAAAAATGTAGTGCCATCATGTAGGCATTCAAAAATGCAAAAAATGCTCTCCTAAATCTCATTGCAGCATCAAACAGCTGAAATTATAAACACATTCCAAAAAATAAACACCAATATCAGTATCATCAGTATCAGTAGTATCACCAGTGTTAGCAATATCAGTACTCGCCCAATATTAGCACTCGCCAGTATCACCAAAATTTAGTACTCGCCCATTCACCAG
>NC_061106.1:5069582-5112082 GCF_015104395.2 Macrobrachium nipponense | reverse complement strand
TAGCTGAACAAAATGTCCTTTATCGTTTTCAAAGGTCAGTTATCACGGATGAGAAGCAACGAAAATAATTTGCAAACACGCCTCATAAATGTTGCAAGACACGTGGGAATCATCATCGTTAACGAAATGGGAATAGTGGATCGTGTAGCCAGTCACAATGGATGCATTGTTCAGGTTATTTTTGTTCTATTTCCTGTCGGCGCTGAGCGCTCCTGTCCGCCTCTTCAGTATGAAGCTGCCTCCGATTTGTGTCTTTGTTCACGAATTCCTTGACGCGGACTTATCTATGATGCCATTCTGGTAATTGACAAGACTTTCGCTTTGAACTTCAGCGCGAATTCCCCTCCTCATGACTTCCTCGTTGGACGATTCTGTAGTCCTGAGTTCGATTCCCCACTGGAATCAGAGGAATTTATGTCTGGTGATTAGAAATTCATTTCTCGATATCATACGGTTCAGATCCCACAAGAAGCTGTAGGTCCCGTTGTTATATAACCATTTTGGTTCCTAGCCACGTAAAAATAAAAAATAAAATCTAATCCTTCGGGCCAGCCCTAGGAGAGCTGTGAATCAGCTCAGTGGTCTGGTTAAACTGAGATATACTCAACTTCTTTCTCTTCCGGTTTAGAGGGTAGTGGCTTCAGTGCACCTCAAGTAGTGTGCTGTAGGCGTTACTAAAATGGCGTTGGCAGCATCCCTTCGGCCCCTGGCTACACCTCCACTTTTTAGCCTTTTATTCTACCTCCATTCTTTCTATACTTCCTTTCATATTCTCTTTCTTCCATCTAACTTTCCACCCTCTCCCAACAATTGATTCATAGCGCAACTGCTTTGAAGTTTTCCTCCTGGTATACCTGTCAAACTTTTTGTTGTCAATTTCCATTTCAGCGCTAGATGACCTTATGGGTCCCAGTGCTTGGCCTTTGGCCTAAATTCCATATTCAATTAAATTCAGTCCATTCTTTCTTCAGTCTTGCTATCAAGCTTCTCTAGATATTCCTTCTTAGTTGAATATGTGGAATTTTCCACAATCCCATCTTTAGATCCTCGTACTTATTTTTATTATTATATGCTAAACCAAACGAAAACTTTTTACAGTTTTCTTCTGAAGATGGAAAAAGAAACCCACAAATTACTGAATATAACTTGTTTACTTGTAAGTATTAAGATAATATGTAAATACTTACAAGTAAACAAGTTATACTCAGTTACTTTAAGGTTTCTTTTCCCATTATTATTATTATTATTATTATTATTATTATTATTATTATTATTATTATTATTATTCAGAAGATAACCTTCATTCTATCACCGGCCAATAAGTGAAGCAATCACAAAAGGGCTAGTGAAACCCATCAAGAGACAGATGGAGGTCAAAGAATACAAAGGAAGGCGTTGGGCGTATGACTAATCCGCAACCTGATATATTATATGAAAAGGAAAATTTTCTGCGACTGCGAGATTTTCCCTCCTTTACACCATTCAGACCTTACCGAGTGTCAGTTTGTCAGTTAAATGTATCCCTTGACTTCCACATCTGTCTCTTGTGGCTGGACTTCACTGCCCCTATTGTGATTGCATCACTTTTTGGTCGGTGATAAAAATAGGGTTTAACTTCAGAATTATAACAATAATAATAATATATTTTTTCTGTTTTACTTCTCCTTCATCCTGTGTTTATTTATTGTCCATTTGATTTACAATATTTAATGTGCAATATTCAAATTATATTAATGATTACACTCTATGCATTCTGCCACTCAAAAGGATAAGCCAAGTTTTACAATACTCGGAAGAATTGGTAAATATTTCTGTTCCTTATTTGTCATGAACGAATGATACTATATACTTCGTTTTTTTTATGCATGTGAGACATCTTACATTGCATTAAGAGTTATGTTACGAAGTACAGAATCATAAAAAGTATATATCAATATATTATCATTTCTAAAGTAGTTCTAATTAGCACTACTTAACTACCAACGAATCAGGCTCTCTATTTTCAAAATATTTCTATTTATGATTTTATATAACTACAATACTGCAAATACATTGTAATTAGGTATTCTATTGTTTTCTCACACATCACTATAGAAACACTCATTAACGTGAAGGTAAATGAGACGATGAACGTAGAAATGAGCGAAAAACCGAAACGAATTGTTAAGACAAAGATGTCCGGCGGTTCGGGTATGAGTAGTGACAGTAGTCAACCGCCAAAGCTGACCCAAGAGCCGGTTGATTATGTTTCTTCTGGGTGACGGTAGGTGGCAGCACTGCTGTGCAGGTTTACATGATTCTATTTCAGCACTAGAAGAAAAATCGTTCAGAATTATGGTTAAACTGGCATTTTATTAACCTAATTCTATCTATAATAATCCTGAATTAATGTATGGAGTATATTGGCGGCACATTACATCCAAAAATACGGCATATGCATGTCACTGGTCAGGTGACAGTATCATGCACCTATACACCTAAAACAGGCCACATAGAACCTTGGGCCCATAGCACCCGGGGAATATAGAACCTGGGAAACATAGGACCAGAAGAAATAGAACCTGGGAAACATAGTACCAGGGGGACATAAAACCTCGGAACATAAAGACCAGAGGAACATAGACCCGCTCCCATTATAAATGATGTAGTACTTACTTTTTTATTTATTTACTTTTTGATTTGTTAATTTATTTGTTTTTTTCTCATAAACTGTTCTGCCCTTATAAATTTTTCCATTAGGTTTTGACTCTTCTTTTCGAATGAAGGCCGTGTTCTTTGGAAATTGAAATGAGTTTGAAGCTTCTTTGCAATTTTCTTAATTGTAATTTCAATAGAATGGTGTATTTTGATTTCCCACAGGCATCGAAGAAACAAGGAACACAGCAACTTTAATTTTATCAAGTTATATTGTAAATATATATATATATATATATATATATATATATATATATATATATATATATATGTTTGTTCAAAGACAAAAATGTGCCTGGACGTTTGATTATAAATATAATAAAAGCTTCCATTATAAAAAAACAAAGAGATATCAAAGCCATTTTGAAAGACAAATTGTTAAAGAATTTCACAAGAATTTTTGTAACATTGACAGCAATGTATTCTAAATGAAATGTATGTAGCTCTTGATTTGTTGTAAACTTGTGTAAGTAATTTATGAATGAAAACTTAAATAGGAAAATGTATATATTCTTTGGAAGTTTGAATTTCAGATTAACGGATCATAGACCTACTGTATACTAGACCTTATACCACTAGACTATGAAAAATGCTGTGTATACAACATAATTACGTTTTACTAGCTGACCAACCCAGCACTCCTGGGAAAACTCTGAATGAAAACCAATAAACTTTCTTTCCTCCCAGACCCCCTCTATCTCTCTCTCTCTCTCTCTCTCTCTCTCTCTCTCTCTCTCTCTCACTTCTTACTCTCTCTTTTTCTCACACTCTCCCTCCCTGTTAGGAATAGTTGCTTGTTACTTGTTCAGCATTGTTGACCTTATATATTCCACCACTTCTCAACCCCCATTCATATTGGCTAGAACTTAGACTTGAGGGACATGGTGAGTGTTTATTCATCCCAGTGACCTCAAGAACTATGGATCAGGCACTAATATCCGTCATTTTTCACATTTTATTTTTTACCCCTTCTCACCCCACAATTATATCAGGACTGAACTTGGACTCATGTCTGTATTTTCGGTTGACACTAATATCTCGTTTTCTGTTATTTTTACTTGTTCCCCCCCTCCCACCCTTTTTCACCCCCACCTCATCAGGGCGGAACTTGGACTTGAAGGGCATCAGGAGTGTCATTTTTCGTCTCGGCGACCTCGAAAACAATGGATTAGACACCAATATATGTTTTCGGTAATTCTTATATTTCACCCCCTTCACCGCCCCCTTTACTCAACCAATAGTCAGATTTTTAAATCTGTTTTCAGCATGACCTTCCCTTGTTTGATATTGACTTACATTTAAAATCCACTAAAATCGGTCAAGAAATGAGGATTTATATAGCATTCATACCAGTGGCGGAACTACCGGGGGTGCAAGAGGTGCAATTATATAATGCACCAGGAACCACAGTGATTAGGGGCCCATCTGGCCCCTCCATAATGTCTTAGTAGATTGATTGGGTAGTATATTTGTAAATATGTTAGGTAATAGAAATAATGAAAATATAAATGATAATGATGATCACACTAGTAGTAGTAATAGTAGTAGTAGTGTAGTAGTAGTAATAGTAGTAGTAGTAGTAGTAGTAGTAGTAGTAGTCTTTATTTTTATCTATACTATAGTATCATCATTAAATGGCAATTAATTTTCCTTTTCATGATAGAGGCCCACTCAAATAATTGGCACCAGGGCCCATAATGACCTCTAGTTTCTGCCACTGGTTCATACAAACAGACATTTTCTGTTTATATATGTATATATATGATGAAGGAGAATTCCGTATAAAGTGGAATCGAATAAGGAATAGGTAGTAGGTAGACCAGTACTTGAGTAACATTTTTTTTATTGCGACCAGTTTCGAGGCTGATGTAACATAGCCCATCATAGGCCTAAAAATTAAGTAGACAGTGAAGAGAGGAATGAAAGGCAAATATAAGAATTAAAAACAAAGCAACTCGACGTCCTGGCCATTACTACAAAGTGATGATTTTTCTCTGATGGTATATAATGTTTCAATTGTGGTTAGCTCCACATCACTAGACCGACTGGCTAATATAGAAAAAGAATCTATACTTGAAAAACTTTTGCACTACATTAAACTTTTAGGCCTCTGAATATGACCCTGAGACTGACTTGAGGATAAAATTCCAATAGTAATTTAGATAATTTACTTTTATTTCAGAGAATGTTTTTCTTCTTCATCTTTTTAGATTGTATTTATTTAAGTACCATTTTAGAAGCCTGAGATGGGGTATGTTACAGCCTCGAAAACTAGTCACAATAAAGAATGTTTACTCTAGTACTGGGGTCTACTTATTCCTTATATATATATATATATATATATATATATATATATATATATATATATATATATATATATATATATACATATATATATATATATATATATATATCATATATATATATATATATTGTAAAGGAATATTGATTTATTGAATGTAAAATTGCAGAAAAGGTTGAAAATTGATATTTGCATAGAAAAAAAAGTGTGTACACTAGACAACAGATGGCAGTAGCGCTTGGCGTAGGCGGTAGTCGCCAAGGATAATGTACCGAAACAATGATATTTGGTCCATGGATGTCTAGCGTGAGTCTGGTATATAAAGGCCCAAAACGACGATTTTCGTTGGAGCTGAAACAAACAAGTGATTATAATAGTGTATCAAGTTTTGAGGAATATATGGTAATGTATTGTTTATCCATTTGGGACGTTTTCTTGTGTGATGTTACGTTGGTTGCCACTAACTTTTTGATGTTACAGTGAATTATAGTGTGTTGATGTAAAGCTTTGTGACTTGGGTATTATACTGTAAAATGCAGTGATTAGTGATTAGTTGTCTTGATGAAGTGTTGTATGGCGAATCTTTGCTTTTGTGCAATGCGTCCGTAATTTGTTTATTGTTCTGTTTGTGACTTTAATTTCCTTACTGATTGTTATTAAAGTACATTTTAAGTTATAGTGGGTTGTCACTGTTTCCTGATATATTCTCCTCGTAAATCCTTACCGTAGAGAGAGATTTTTTTTTTTTTTTTATTACATGGGGGCCTGTCAAACGAAACCCGAACGTATCCTACTCAGTTTTGCTCATTCTATCGAACGAAACTCAAACATATCCATACTCAGTGTTTACTCATTATATCGAACGAAACCCGAACGTATCCTTATTAATTGTTGCTTTCTTCATGTCGAACGTATTCGACCATAACTTGACGTATCCCTACTGTTAATTGCTTTTCAGTACTTCCATGTACTTTAGAGAGGGGGGAGAGTTGTGATAGTGTTAGTGCTATATTTGTCTTGCTGTGTTATTTTGAGCAGGTATTAAAGATGTTTGATTTGAAAGATTTCATACGTAGTCCTAGTGGTGAAAAGTTAGAAGGTATAACTAAAATAGACTGGATTGTTCTAGCTAGGTACTATAATGTAGAAGTATCAGAATCTGCAAGGAAGCAAGAAATCTCAAATAAAGTAAGTGAGGCGCTAATGACTTTAGGCATTTTGTCTGATAAGGAAGGGTTGTTACTAATGAGTTGGGAAGAGGAAGAAACTGATAGCCAGCAAAGCGCTAGTGAAAATAATACAGAGGGTAGTGCAAGTGAAGAGGAAGGTGCCAAAGCCGTACGTGAAAAAACCAAGTCACGCAGGGTTAAACCAAAAAAGTCCAAACTTTTTTATGAAGGGATGAGTGTTGAGCAGATGCAGATTCATTTGCAAATAGTTAGATTAGAGAATGAGAAAGCTGTTGAACTAAAGAAGTTAGAAAAGAAATGAGAGAGCTGAAAAGGTTAGGAAGATTGAGGTTGAGCAAAGAAGGTAGAAGCTGAAGTTGAGCAAAAGAGGATAGAGCTAGAGTTGAAGAAACTTGAAGTAGAAGAAAAGTCCAGAGAAATACCAAAATCTTTTAGAATAGACAATGCAGTAAAAAGTGTACCAATTTTTGTTGAAAATGAAGTGGATGCATTTTTTTTACAATTTGAGAAAGTAGCAGAACAGCGTAATGGCCGAGAACGTCATGGAGCACGTTGGTTCAAACCATCCTTTCGAGGAAAGGCTAGGGAAGTATTTGCTGCCTTATCTTTAGATGATTCTAAGGATTATGAGAGAGTTTGAAATCCGAAGTTTTGAAAAGCTTACGAATGGGTGCCAGAGAGGTATAGAGAGAAGTTCAGAAGCTGGATAAAAAGAGACAGTCGCACTCATATGGAGTATGCACGGGAACAACGCCTGTGTATGATAGGTGGATGAATGCCCGAGAAGTTAATGGTGATTTCGGTAAACTTCAGGAACTTATCTTGCTTGAGCAGTTCAAGGATGGTATTAATCCACTTATTAAAACATATTTGGATGAACGTGATGTAATAATGTCGATGCCACTAGATTGTCTGATAATTATGCATTGACCCATAAGCTATATAATACTGACGTCACTCCTAAAATTGGAAGGAGAGCAGAGTTTGGGAAGAGCAGCAAAATTACAAGGCACAAGGTAAGACTACGAGTTCACAGGTATCATCTCGTGGAGTCTATAATAAATCCTTTAATAGAGGTGGTAGAGGGGCAAGTCAATATAATCTGGTCCTAGTGTTAGTGCTGGAAAAGCAGGATACAGTGTAAATGATCAGTTTACACCTACTAGTTACCAAAATATAGGCGAAAATTTAGAGATTTTGTATGTTTCAGTTGTGGCAAACCAGGACACATCAGTAGGAGTTGTCCACATCGCACAAAATAAACCGTCCAATTCAAGTGGTAAATAAAGTTAAAGATAAACCTGTACATTTTAAGGATGATCATAAACCTGAAAATACCATTGCATTGTTGAATCAACCACAAGCATGTGGTGACAGAGGTCCTTGTTTTGTTTGCTTCTCCCCTTAGGCCAGGTAAGAGGTATTGTACGATAGCATAGACAGTAATATATATGTGTGTTGATGAGAATATAGGTTACAAAATAGGTAACAATGATGTTCAAAATGTTAGTAATGTTGGTTGTATTGAGGATATTGTAAAAGGAAATGGAGTGAGACTACCTGAAGAGAAGTCCACATCCAAAGGTACTGAATTGTATGACCCTTTTATGGGAGATGGTTGGTACACCTCCCTTGTGTTGAAAAAAGGAAAGTAAGGTGGTTAGAGATACCGGAGCGGTACAGTCTGTAATGATAAAAAATATGTATGACCAGTGGAAGGATACTGGAGAGTATGTACTTCTGCGTGGGTTTGGACCTGAGTTTTCAGCTCCATTAGTAGAAGTAAGGTTAGAAACTCCGTTAATTTCGGGATATGTTAAAATTGCTTTGGTGAGAGAAATCCCAGTGTCAGGAGTAGAGTTAATTCTTGGAAATGATGTATGTGGAGACAAAGTTTTTGGTAGCAGTAATCCAATTTTGACAGAAAAACCCTTTAATTCTTCATTTATTACAGAAGTTTGAATTACAGTTCCAACTTATTTCCTGCTTGTGCAGTTACTACAAGAAGTAAGAGTGCCGAAGGAAAGGTAAATAATGTAACTATAAAAGATTCATATCCTATGCCCAGAGTAAAGATATAATTTGATAATGTAGCAAAGTTTTTTTTTTCCTTTTTTAAGTAAAATTGATTTATTGAAAGGATACTATCAAATTGAGTTAGACAAAAAACAGCAGGGAATTGCTGCATTTGTTACACCCCATGGACTTTTAATTATAAGGTAATGCCATTTGGTTTATGGTGAACACACTGACTTTCCAACGTCAGATGAATTATATCTTGAAGGATCTCGAAGGTGTATTTGTTTATTTAGATGACATTATTATTGTTGGAGAAACCTGGGAAGATCACATTAAAAAAGTATATGATGTTTTTTTAAGAGGTTATTAGAATTTAATGTTACGATAAACCTTGCCAAATGTGAATTTGGAAAAAACTACTGTTCAATATTTAGGACATGAAATAGGAAGTGGCCAAGTGAAAACCTGTTGATTGTCTATTGAGGTCATAAAGAATTTGACCCTCCCTACATCTAAACGTGGAGTGATGAAATTTTTGGGAACAGTGGGGTATTACAGGAAATTTTGTAAGAACTTTTCAGATGTAGCCTACCCATTAACAGAGTTGCTGAAAAGGATGTGAAGTTTGTGTGGTCAAAGGAATGTGACGATGCCTTTAATAAACTTAAGCTCATGTTAATGTCTTGAGCCAGTGCTGAAATCCCCAGACTTTAATCTAACCATTCAAGTTACAGGTAGACTCCAGTGAAGTAGGAGCTGGCAGTGTATTATTACAGGAAACATAATGGTGTTTTACACCCTGTATCTTACTTTTCAAAGAAATATAATAGCCACCAGTTAAATT
This sequence comes from Macrobrachium nipponense, assembly GCF_015104395.2. NCBI lineage: Eukaryota > Metazoa > Arthropoda > Malacostraca > Decapoda > Palaemonidae > Macrobrachium > Macrobrachium nipponense. Next base: position 5,103,033 of record NC_061106.1, on the reverse strand, counting down.
ACAGTATTGTTGAAAAAGAAGCTTTAAGTTTAATTTTGAGTTTAATGCACTTTGAGATATACTTGCTTAACAGTAACTTTGAAATAGACGTATATACTGATAATAACCCTTTAACCTTTATAATAAATGTAAGCACAACAATAAGAGAATTTTAAGATGGTCTTTATTTTTGCAACCATTCAAACTAAATATTCACCATATAGCAGGCAAAGAAAATGTCATTGCAGATTCTCTCTCTAGATCTGTTGATTATTTAAAGGAAAGTGCTTGTTACCAACGACGTGGCAGTCTCAGATAGTTGCTAAATGGAAGTAGCTAATGTTTAAGACTGTAAGAGTGAAAATTCAGAATGGACTGAGGAGAGCCGCTGAGTTAAAAGGGGGGGATGTAAAGGAATATTGATTTATTGAATGTAAAATTGCAGAAAAGGTTGAAAATTGATATTTGCATAGAAAAAAAGTGTACACTAGACAACAGATGGCCAGTAGCGCTTGGCGTAGGCGTAGTCGCCAAGGATAATGTACCGAAACAATGATATTTGGTCCATGGATGTCTAGCGTGAGTCTGGTATATAAGCCCAAAACGACGATTTTCGATTGGAGCTGAAACAAACAAGTGATTATAATTTGTGTATCAAGTTTTGAGGAATATATGGTAATGTATTGTTTATCCATTTGGGACGTTTTCTTGTGTGATGTTACGTTGGTTGCCACTAACTTTTTGATGTTACAGTGAATTATATGTTGTGTTTGATGTAAAGCTTTGTGACTTGGGTATTATACTGTAAAAATGCAGTGATTAGTGATTAGTTGTCTTGATGAAGTGTTGTATGGCGAGTCTTTGCTTTGTGCAATGCGTCCGTAATTTGTTTAATGTTCTGTTTGTGACTTTAATTTCCTTACTGATTGTTATTAAAGTACATTTTAAGTTATAGTGGGTGTCACTGTTTCCTGATATATTCTCCTCGTAAATCCTTACTATAGAGAGTTTTTTTTTATTACAATATATATAATATATATATATATATATATATATATATATATATATATATATATATATATATATATATATATATATATATATATCTTGGAAGATTACTATAATTTTCCCATTTATTTTTGTATTTTCTTGAGAGAAATGTGTGTGATAGGGCAAACTATCTGAAAGTCTTCTTGAAGCAATATAAAAGAGGCAATTCCTTTCATTGACTGATATTTCTCAGTACTGATGCTTCATACAGCAGTTCTGTCTTATGGGGTAACACGTCACATAACTTTGGCTCTCTCAACGCACCCTGAAAAAGGTAACATTCTCTTACTGTATCATTCTGATACCTACACTGAAGTGCTGAAACATAACGGAACTCTCTCCCAGTTAGATGCTCTATCAGTGGAATGACAATAAAAACCCCTTGCAACACTGTTAAAAGGGTTTTAATCTTCCTTTCACCGAAGAGCCTCTAGCTCGGAATAAATACCTGCTGTGGATATATAGACGAATGTGATATTTGTAAATGAAACCCAAACCCAATGCATGACATTGCTATTTATTGTTCGTCTATCTGAGGATTCTCGGGTTTTCTTCAGAAATGACCAACTGGAATCTTTCCATAAATTTCTATATCTGGCAAACTTTTGTCATGAAGGATCTGGGGGATTTAGTTGACATCACTCAAAGATGGCCTAAGCTGTTTGTAATAATGAAGTACTTTCACTGTTATGATCAGTACCATGAACAAATAAAATAGTTTCAATACACTCTCAACCCAAGTATTCACAGTACTAGGATTGATAACATAAAGTACGAGGAGATCATTTTTCATTCTGTCAACAACGGTGGACCAAAATACTATTGTTCTGCTCATTTAGTTGTAATTGCTATGGATGAGTTTTACTCAGAAGACCATGAGATGTTTTACTGCTACCTGTGACGACTTTCTCAGAAAGCTACACCCCATCACCTTTCAGCAATGGAGACTTCCACGGAAGGCTGCCTAGATAATTACATGAAAAACCTTCGACAGATAATCTCGCCTGGTCTTCGGACCAGGCAATAGCAGCAGCTTGTTAATCCACACTCTCAAACAACAAAAAACACAGCAAAACATTGGCATAAGAAGGATAGGGCCGGCAACTCTGGCAATCGCCCGGAGCTTCATATTATGTGCGAGAAATTTCCAAATGCAACTTAGATAGTGTGCAAATAATAAAATGAAGCAAAATCCAAAACTATAACCATTAAATGAGTGGATGCAATTTTTTTAGAATCTGATTATTAACTCCTTCAGTTACAGTAATCAAATCTTAAAAGAAAAAAAGACAAGGACTATAGCGTCACTAATTAAATAATTGATGATCATCCAGGCGAATAAGAAAGAACACTGATGTCTGCAAAATGTATTACCCATGGAAGCAGAAAGAGACAAAAAAAAAAAAAAAAAAGCATAGTGTCTTCTAGCTGGTGAGGTTACCAATAACCCCGAATTCATTTTCATAAATACTAATTTGTTTCATTTAATGCTCAGTGATATAATTCTTTTGCAAACAGATTTAAATTGTTTCATTAACACGTAGGGGATTTTAAAAGAAATTAGATGACATACAAGTTTTGCCAAATAAAAATAGAATGAGGTTAGTATGACCAGTCGCGGTAATAATAATGGGGGTGTGAATTAAGGCTGAAATTTCAATGACTGCAAGGGAATAATTTATTAGAGATTCAAAGTTTGTTTAGAAATCCGTCAAATTCAACGGTAGTCACAGGATATGCAAATCTAAAAGGCTGCATTAAGAACGTTAAGGTTATAAGGGCCGTACTCGTGTAGTCCATGGCGCGCGTGACATTAAATTATTTGCCAATTTCATCAATAGAAAATGATCTTGAAAAGAGATAGCTATAGAACGTGCCATGAAAGATTTCGCGCAGTTGAAGTCGAGGTGAGCAGTTTGAATTTTTAGTAATACTGTCTATTCTTTCGTGAAATACATCCAGGATGCTTTGTTTGAATGCGTTGACTATCACATTGGGATTGTTTGTAGGTGGATTTAAAAGAAATATATAAATTTAAAACATAATTTGTATAAAATTTAAAACATATTTGCTGCAGGCTGTTCAGTATCATTTAAAACTGATTATTCAGTGTTTGTTAGCAAAATTATTTCAGCTGGAGGAGAAGTGAAAATAGATAGCTACTATCATGGCCTGGAAAGTTTCCGGAAAACCCCACCGCCAAACCTTCGTTGCAAAATGAATGGACCGATAATGTTCCTTTCGTACAACAAAAAATTTGGAGATTGTGAATAGTAACGTAGATAAGAGGTTTATATATATATATATATATATATATATATATATATATATATATATATATATATATATATATATATATATATATATATATACCCTAGCAGTTTTGTCAATGAAAGGACTTAAAATTTTGATCTTGTGTTAAAATATCATCTTTCACTAGTTTATATTATATAAACTCTAGTGTTCATACTTTAGCAGGTGTTCTTCTTCCTTTGTGGAAAATTTTAAATATTTACTTGCAATGGAGCAGATGTCCTACTTTGCTCAGGGTGTCAGCAACCTCGTAACTGATTTGTGGGAATGATGACATATCGAGACCTCTGCTCTTGGTGGCTTTTATAGTTTTTTTTTTTTTTTTTCCTGATTTCAAATCCACTTGTTGTCAATGATAGTTGATGCGAGGAAAGTCCTCTGACAGGTATTACGACACCGAGTTAATTGCTTTTTTGTACAATATATTATTGTATCTGCTGTTTCAGTATTGTAGTCATTATCAAATTAAATTAAATGTGTATGACGATGTTTTGCTGTGTAACAGCGTCATAAAATCCACGTTTTAGATTTGCCCGTTGTTGATAGCTTGCAGCCTATATGACAAGGCTGCAGCCACCCCTCCCAACACCGCTCTTATTAAAAATGAAGGCAGGGTTATGATAATGACCTTTAATAAGTACTACCTCTACGTCTGGCCTTGTCGTATTTGAAAATGGCTATTATTTAATAGATCAGTGACCAGTGTTGACCATATCTTTAACCTGTTAATATGATTCTGCTGTACTACAAAGTGGTCACAAATAGAATTACTGTATTTTCATGACGGCTGTGCATCTTCTTGTGCTACTTCAGGGAAGAAAATGGAGTTATGTGTGACAAACCGCACTTTAAGTATGCTACTTAAACATCATAATTTTCAGAAATTTTGTCATAGAGCAAATGCAAGAATAATCAAAATAAAAAAAAAAAAAACATATGAAAAAGATGCGGACAAGGCCGTATACAAATTAATTCAACAGCACCTCGCACGAATAAGACATGCATGGTAAAACAACAAAGAAAATGGTAAATATTGCCATGCAAGAGCAATCATGAATCAGGGTACGGTCGTTAGAATATTTAATTGGAGGGAAAACTCAAAATACAAGATTGTTTTTGTTTCTTTCCCCTTGGCAGTTTGGAAATGTACGTACAACCCAATAATGAACAAGAATAATTATGAAAACGTGAATCTATAACATAAAAAATCTTATAAGTACTACAGCAGAATTCAAAAAGTAGTGCGATAGTCACCAAATAACAATTAAACAGACTTCGTTGAACATGTGGTAGATAGATCATTGTGACAATTTAAAAACTGCCGCAAGGTATACAAAATATGCTAAATTAACGGTATTCTAGAAGAAAATTAAAACAAAGTTGTTCCAAAAGCTTACTCAATACAAAATGAAATAATATGCGAGTAGAAATTAAGGACTCGCTCAATAGCCCGAAAGAGCGCCGATAAGAGTGGCTCTCAAAATAAACCAACTAAAAGTAGGCCCTACTGCACAATTTTTTTTTTTAAATTTTGCAGATGTTACTGAAGTGATAAAAGTTAGGGCTAAAGCCTAAACAGTTGTTGATGGAAAAAAAAACGTACGTTGGAGAAAAGGAATTGCTCAGAGAATCTCTAGTAGCAGAAGAAGAAAAATAAAAAAACGCACGTGACTATGTCGTCATGAATCATGATCAGCTGACTTGCAGAGAGAGAAGACCTCGACCTCGATTTGTTGTTGTCAAGTTAAATTGTCGGACGTAATTGAGAAGACCATTGTGCGTTTCCAATACCAACACAATGATAACGTTTATCCTCTTAGGAGGGCTTTTATCGTGCCTCGCATCATGTCAACTCCTTCGTAATGATAAAAATGGTAAAAGCTACGAGAAAGGATTTTCGTTTTCGTAGGCTAGCCTAGTATTACTACCTAGGAGGTTACGTTAACCAGGCTAAAATGTAGATTTTACCCCTAGCTAAAAATACTAAACATTTTATCGCTTAAGATATTGTATTGTGGAACTAAATTTTTTATTTCCCATGTTTTTAATGTATAATTTGGACCTTCTGACGTTCATTTTGTTAGCCAAACCTCACCTAGGATACCCAAGCGTATGATATAATATTTTGAGAGCCGTCCTAAACTCACTTTAATTATTAGAAGCATCAATGGGATCAATGTTTTTGTATTTCACTTTTGTGCGTTCACCCACCCAAAAAGCCCTGCTCTTCCTCTGTGATCCCTCTACTCTAGGCGGCTAAGGCTAGGTACCCTAGGTTAGGTACTAGGATATTGTGGCTCTACTAGGTAGCCTATCTAGGCTAAATGGGTCGATATAGGGTACTAATCCGTGGCGGCCTAGACTATGCCAATTGCGGTTTTTCTATGCAGTTTTAGCCTACCTACCTCCTGAACAAGAATTTAGTTAATTAATATTTATTCGGACGACTGTAATTAATCGCCATGGGGCAGTACTAGCCAAAACACAGCGAAATACTACATTGGACGCCCCAATCCCTAGTGGATGTCATTCCGCGGTTACGTTCCTTGCAGTCCATGCGGACTGCTTCTGTAGAATTATCTCTAAATGCATTCATTTGCTAACAAAGTGAACTTCAGAAATATTTAAAGAAGACATTGAACCCGTACAGAACAAATTCTTTGTCAGATTTATCTGGATTTATCTTTTATTTTATTTCAAGGTCTAGTCTAGTTATCCATTATAATATCACCTTACCGTTGTAACATCACCCTTGGACGGATATCATTTTGCAGTCCCCTATGCGTTCATGCATTTTGGGAGCCTCGAGTGTATGTTTGGTAGATCTTGGGTAAACAACTGATTGGACTGGCCATGGCCAACTCACGGGGACTATCGCGGTTTTGGCCACCCCCCAAAAAAGTACTTTACCGCACATCCTGTTACCAGAGATGGTCATCAGTCATGAGTTGTTGGTGGTGATAACAGGAGCTCAAGACCTCTAACTCTCCTTTCGAAGTAAATATTTTCTCCAAAGTTAGAAATTAAGGCCATATTTTAAGATTTAAACAGACGGTAATGAAAAGTGTGGCCAACGCAGTGCACACTACCCCAAAACGCTTTCAAAATTTTTACTTACGAATCAAAAAGTTTAGAAGACTCACGCCATCTTGATGTTTGCGGAGTTGCTTGTGTCAACAAACTTTCCATTTCTTGTGCTAAATCTGCACACCACTTCTACCCAAAGACGCTGGGCCACTTTCATCACAACAATCGTAACCCGACCTCTAACCAGACTTATCTGGTACTTATCTAAAGGGATCTACGGCATTCTTTGTGGCGTTTTGCGCTCTTCAATTTTTTATCAGTGTTGTCAGTTGGTAGTGTTTACCCTCCAAACTGGGTATAAGACTTACACAAAACTGGGAAATAAGTGCAAAAAAAAATTAGCGTATCTGTAGTATATATACGTATTACAGCAATTTTATCATTACTGCATTACTATGACAACTAGAATTCATGGAAAACAGTTTGTAAATGCATCGGCGTATGTGTGAAGCTCCACTAGCATTGGCAGTGATGAATTCTTTTTGCCGTCATCTGCTCGTACTTCAGAAATATCTGTAATTTTTCGAGGTTAATTTGGTTGCAAAAAAGGATAATAGACATGAATTAAATATACATTTTGAAGTAAAGTTCAACTAAACAATGAATAAAGTAGACAATTAAGGGAATAAAGCTTTGCACCTCTTAAAGAGTGTAGTCGTCTGCTGCTTGTAACTGTTTGCGGAGTGAGTGCTTAGGAACCAGGAACAGCAACGTGGTTCAAGTGCAATGTGGAGTGAATTAAGACCAAAATGTGTAAAATTCACAATCAAATAAGCACTGTGGAGTTTCAGTTGTGATGGCAGTAAGGATAAAACCACCGATTACAAGGTAAAAAATGAATTCTGTTCAAAACCATGACCCGGGGAATAAGAAGTTTCATAACTTTCACTAATATAGGCAACAAAATGTTGTTTTATTGTGCTGATTACAACTGCAATCTTGAGTATTCTTCTTTTCTTCCCCAGCTTATCCCTATTCGGGGTCGCCGTTTCTAATGAGTCTCTTCCATCTACCTCTGTCTCGTGTCATTTCCTCCATACTCCCTTCTCCCTCATATCATCTCTAATGCAATCTCTCCTCCTGGTCTTAGGTCTTCCTCTCCTTCGTGTTCCATCCACCTCCACGTCCATCACTTCTCTTGCCATGTGTTGCTCTTCTCTTCTCATCAGGTGGCCATACCATCTTAACCTTGCCTCTTACACTTTCTTTGATGCATCAGTGACTTTTACTGTACCCCTAATATGTTCATTTCTAACCCTGTCCTTTTTGGTTTCTCCACTCATCCACCTAAGCATCCTCATCTCGGTTATGTTCAGCTTTCTACCCTCTGTTTTCTTTAGAGGTGCTGCTTCCAATCCATATGTCATGCTGGTCTGCCCACTGCCTTGTGCACTCTGCCTTTAATCTTATAGGGATTTTCCTATCACATATGACACCAGACACCTTCCTCCAGTTGTTCGAACCACACTGAATCCGGTTGTTAATAATTTCCTCTTCCATGTTCCCCTCATTGTCAATCACTGAGCCAAGGTACTTGAATTTATGAACCCTTTTGATGTTTCCTCTGCCTAATTTGATTGTTGTTTGCTGGTCGCCATCCAATTCGGTTGTCATATATTCTTTCTTTTTCCTGCTTATTCTTGAACCTCTACTCTCCAAGGCATATCTCCATCTTTCAAGTTTCCCCTCCGGTTCTTCCCTGTTCTCAGCTACCAAGACTATGTCATCTGCAGACACCATGATGGCTCCTCCCTGACATCCCTCTGGTAACACAATCCAAGATTATGTTAAACAGAATTGGGCTTAGAGTAGATCCCTGATGTAGCCCGACTCCAACTTGGAAATTTTCTGTTCTTCCAACTGTAGATCTGACACTGGTCTTTACATTCTTATACATCTCCCTGATTATTCTGACATACTTCTCCATCACTCCTCTCTCCCTGAGACATCTCCATGTTTCCTGTAGTGGTACTCTGTCATATGCCTTTTCAGGGTCTATAAAGGCCATATGCAAGACCTTTTGCTTCTCTCTGTACTTTTCCATAATTTGTCTCAGAGCAAAAGGCCATCTACGTACTAAGCCCCTTCATGAATCCTAGTTACTGTCTACCAATGAAAACTTGCTGCCGTAATCTTTCATCCATAATTCTTTCAAATACCTTCAGTGTATGTGACATGAGCTTATTCGTCGGTAATTTTCATAACACTGTATGGTGCCCTTTCTCTGATTATTGGGATTAATATACTTTCTCTCCATTTTTCGGGTATCGTCTCACTTTCCATAATCTTTTTCATTAACTGTCCATAATCTTTTTCATTAACTGCCACAATATGTCAATTCCTTCCTCATCAAGAGCCTTCCAGGCTTCTGCAGGTATGTCATCTGGTCCCACCGCTTTACTATTTTTCATCTTTCCCAGTGCCACTCTAACCTCAGCTTTTGTATTTCTGTGACTGGTCCACAATTTGTGTATGTCTCCTCTTAGAGATCTTCATTTTCTTCATTCAATAAGGCCTCAAAATATTCTTCCCATCTCCTTATTATGTCTCTCTCATTTCTCGGTATATTTCCATCCTTATCCTTAATCTGTCTTGTGTGTGTTATATTCTTGGTATTCTTATTTCTCCATGTGTGCTAGTTTAAAGATCTTTCCTTGCCCTTCCTTGGTATCTAGCTCTTTGTAAAGTTGATCATATGCTCTATCCTTAGCAATTGCTACAGTTTTCTTTGCTAATTTATTTGCTTCCTTATAGGCCTCTAGCAACCCTCAGTATTATTTCCATTGTTCTGTTCCACCATTCATCAACATCCCCATTTCATGAGTTAGAGCCTCAAATACTTTTTCTTTAAACTTTTTTTTAATAACGTTACATATATACGCTAACATTGTTCAAATGAGTGCTGGGAAGGCTGGGAAAGATGGTGGATTGTCTGTGGTTAGAACAGCCAGCCACTGATTGCCGCCATATTGGATTTCAAAACTGATTTGAAAAACATATTTTATGAAAAGCTCACATGCTTATTTTAGTTCATATGGCGCTTTCATATATCACATTATGTTGACGAAACTTCAATCTTTTGAATGGTATGCTTAAAGTTGTAATTGTATCTTGTTTCACCAATTAAATATAGAGTGAATAAGGCCTGACCAGCGCAATAACGATGGATCATCTGTGGTTGTTTACCCTATACTACCTATTACTATTCCATGGCGGCCTAAACTATGGCAGTTGCGGTTTTTCTATGCAGTTTTACCTCCTGAACAAGAATTTTAAGTAATATTTATTCGGACGACGTGTAATTAACCCCCAGGGACTTGTACTAAACACGGCAAAATACATTTGATGCCCCAATTCCTGGTGGCTTTCGTATTCGCGGGGATGAACGATGCAGAATGCTTCTATAGAAATATCGTATATTTTGTTGAATTGTACTCTCATTCCAGTCTTACATGCTCGTCTTTATGACTGGTTTTTATCCCCGTTCCTCCTTGATTTCTACGGGAGTCGAGGAGGGGCCCCACCCCGATGATCATTTGAAGAAGTTTGGGGGTCTCGCCAAATTCTTTAGAATTTCTAGCTCTCTCAGAGTTTTTGGTGGTCTTCTACGATCTGCAAACGCTTGGGCGAGATGACAATTCCTGGTTAATTGTTACTGCAATACCCGAGATCCTCGCTGAATGCTTGAATTCCTTGGAATTTCTGGCCACTCTAAGGGTATTATTGTTTTTTATCATTTCCAAACACTCAGGCGAGACAGACATCCCCAGTAACTGTTATTGCGGAAATCGGGAGCCTCGCTAAGCCATTAAATTCCTTGGAATTCTGGTGTTCACAGATTGATTTGGTTTCTGTGATTTCCAAATACTCGGGCAATGGGCATTCCCGATAAGTATTACAATAATTGGGAGTCTCACCAACCGCCTGGATCCCTGGTTTCGATGGTGCTCGCCGAGTGCTCGGGTTTGTCATATTGCTGAGTATCAGGGTGAGACAAGGCTTGCCCAATTATTGTCTACAAGAGTCTGGTTTTCTCGCCAAGCGTGGAAATTCTACCAATTCTAACGCTCGGCGAGCGCTCATTATTATGCGTATGATGAGTTCGCTCCATTCTGGTTTGGAGTTATGCAGAGCTTGGAGCTGCATGCAACACCTGGGTGTGAATGGTCAAGTGCTGTCCTTGTGTATTGGACCTTAGGCTGTCTGCACATGGGACACTTTTATTGGAAAGTGGTTGGCCGATTAAGTGGCCAACCACTAAAAAATTTATTGAACACGTGTTTCAACAAAAGTCTGCATACGAGCCACAAGCAGTCAATGCAACTAAAAGAGTCGCCAAGAAGTGGCCTCTAGCAAGGGGAGGAAGGAGACTGGCAATAATGCAAACCCTTCCCAGAACTTTGCATTAATGCCTCCGACTCTAAATAATCTTCCCACCCTTTTTTCCCTTTAGACGAGTTACGATTCCCTCACTCACTTCGAAAAGGCCCAGAGGTCTGCTGACTTGATCATGTAGTTCCTATGTCAGAGGCAGGGCACTCCTCCTTACTCTTATGACCAGGAGGAATAGCCCAGGTGTGCAGAACTCCAGTCAGTTCTAGAGGCTCACTCTCATTTCTGCCACCAATCAGTGAGTCTTCCTTATGTAAAGGACTGAGGGTTTGTATGTCATGTAGGAACAAATCACAACTTTATAAAAGTTGTATTTTTCCTAACTATACAAACCTGAGACCTTTACATTTATGCCCACCTCATGCCACCCCTCAATCTGAAAACCTGGGTCAGAAGGCAAAGTGGAGTGTTACATCCAGGCAGGCTGGCCTAACCTGCCTACCAGACGGTAGTTACTGCCTAACCACCTTGTTCAAGAATTTAACGGCCATATTCCAGCCTACTCTGAAAGTAATTCCTTATGTAAAGGACCTCAGGTTTGTATTGTTAGAAAAATTAGTTTATTTTAAAAAAATTGTGATTTTATATCAACCTTGCCTGCTGCAACCATTTCGGTTTTCCTCAAAGGGTCTGGTCTCTCCTCCCCCAATCCCCCGTTTTCACCAAACAGTAAACTGTACCCGGAAACAAAATTTTCATACATTCAACTTACCTGTCAGATATATCATAGCTATCGACTCCGCGTCCCCGACAGAAATTCAAATTTCGCGGCACTCGCTTACAGGTAGGTCAGGTGATCTACCGACCCTGCTCTGGGTAGCAGGACTAGGAACTATTCCCGTTTTCTAATCAGATTCTCTCTGTCGCCGGTAGTATCAACATTGTGTTACTTCGTTCCTATTCCTCCGACTGGAATTCTTTTTTCACAACGCTTTTGATCATCTTTCGACTGATTTTTGGTGACGTACTTGGATCGTTGTTTGGCATTCGCTATCGTGGACTGGTTTTTGGACTTCGCTTTGGATTTTCGTGAATATGTCTGATTCTAGTGTTAGCTTCAGAGTGTGTGTGAATGAAGGCTGTAAGGTGAGGATTCCGAAAGCTTCGGTAGATCCTCACACTACATGCAGTGGTTGTAGAAAGGTTGAATGCTCAATTGAGAATACGTGTAACGAGTGTGAGAGATTGAGTGCGCAAGAATGGAAGAATCTGACTTCTTACTTGAAGAAGTTAGAGAAGGATAGAGAGAGGAAGGCGGCTTACAAAAGCCGGAAAATGTCTAGTAGTTCTGTAGCTTCTTCTTCTTCTCTTAATTATGCCCATTCTGTTTCAGCCCGTTCACAAGTTTTTCCCTCTGATTCCGCCTCAGAAATAGCGGAACTCAGAGCTTCCCTTCAAAAAATGCAAGAGAAAATGGAAGCATTAGAAGGTAAGAGAAGTGAATGTGGTTTCTCGAGTGATGTTAGTGTCCCCAGTGTAGTGGAGGGGGCGTCTGGTCGTCCCTGCGACGCTCCCAGGCCTAGGACCTCTTCCAAGCTCCCTGGCCCAGAGGAGAAGGAAAGTCGAAAGCCTTACGGGGGTCGTGGGGAATCCCCAACGATCAGGCGTCCCTTCGGCAGAATCGTATGCATCTCAGTCTGCCAGGGACAGCTATAGAAAAAGCGCCTTCGTGAGTGCTTTTCATCTTCTAGTTCGCCTTCTCCGAGAAGAGGATGGAAGGAATCGAAGCTTTCACGTCCGCTAAAAAGGAACTGGAAAGAACCTGAGCTTAATTCTAGCCCGAGCGCTTCTCTGAAGGGGAGGCGTCTTCGGTAATCAAGAAAGCTAGAAAGGATTTAGATCCTTGGAAGGGAAAAGACTCTCGAGCGCCTTCCAGATCTCCTTCTCCTGATTCGAATGAGCCTTCGACCAGGAGAATTTTGATGAATGTACAGGAGCAAATAGCGTCTTTGGTAGGGAGTACTTTCTAAGGAGCCTACTCGTAAAAGGATGACAGGCTTCCGATTAAGAGATCCAAATACCGATCTCCTGTCGGGCGCGACGAACCCTCCAGGGGAGTTGTCGCACAAGCGGCCATCTCTGGGGGGAGCGGTGCGTTAGGCAGGCGAGATGTGGGAAAGGAAGTAACTCCTACCAAGCGTCAGGCGCCAACTAGGAGCCAGGCGCCAGGTAGGCGCAAAGAGCCTGACTTTACTGTAGATCGTTCTAGGCCCAGATCTTCATCCAAGCAACAAGAGCCAATTGGAGAAAGAGAGAACTACTGATAGGAGTATAGTGCCCGCTAAGCGCAATATACTTGCTATTCGAAAGGCGCATTCCATGAGCGATACTCCTACTAAGCCTCAGGAGTATTCGGAACTAGATGCGCCTTCCGTAGGTCAGGAGTATTCGGGAAGAGATACTCCTGCCAAGCGCCTTGATTACTCTGGCCTCGATACTCCTCCCAGGCGCCAGGAGTATTCTGGACTTTTTACTCCTACCAGGCGGCCAGGAGTATTCGAAGCGTGATGCGCCTACCAAGCTCCAGGAGTATTCTGAGCTTAATACTCCTAACAGGCGCCAGGATAGTATTTGGGAGCGAGATGCGCCTTCCAGACGGCAGGAGTATTCGAAGAGTGTAACGACTGTCAGGCGCCAGGAGTATTCCAAAACAGGTTACTCCTACCAGGCCTCAGGAGTATTCTCAGTGAGATACTCCTGCTAAACGCCAGGCGCATTAAACGCCAGGCGCATTCTCCTCGTGAAGAGCTTGACATCCGACAGGAGTCTAACAGGCGTAGAGCAGTGATACGTGACTCTCCTAATGATAAACGTAAGGAGAGAGTTACTCCTAGCCCATCTCCTTATAGAAGTGCTTCTTCTTTTCTTCTTCGAAAAGGAAAGAAATCTAGAGAGGAGACAGAGGAGGGAAGGGAGCCTTCTCCTTCCGATCCTATTAATTTAGATGACGTCTCGGAGGACGAAGTTACTAACAGAGAAGGGCTCTCGAATTACAAAGTTCTTTCTGCTCTTCTCTTAGAAGAATATGGAGATGCATTAACTCCAGCCGCTCCTTCTCCTCGCTCTCTATTTTCAAGTACGAAGGCACACAAGTCTTCGTCTTTCCTGAAAATGAAGCCGGCCATATCCATGAAAAGGGCCTTAAAATCTCTGGACTCCTGGATCAAGACTAAGAAGGAGTTAGGAAGGACGATCTTTTGCATGCCTCCCGCTAAACTAAGGGGGCAGGAGAGGCATATGGTAACGAAACGGGAGAAAACATGGGATTGTCTCTGCCTGTTTCAGCTGAAATCGGACTCTCCAGTCTCGTAGACCTCGTCGAGGAGACATGCCTTGAATTCAGCAAAAGCAACATGGGGTCTTTCGGAAATGGACCATCTCCTCAAGGGGACTTTTTCACACCTTAGAAGTATTTAACTTCCTAGATTGGTCCCTTGGGGTCATTGCTAAGAAGTCCCATGAAAAAGAACAACTAAGCCCTGGAAACCTTGCCATAGCATCTTACATGCATAGATAAGGCGGTTCAAGATGGATCGGCGGAAGTGTGCTCCCTCTTCGGTGCGGGAATACTAAAGAAGAGAGCGGTCATAGTGCCTTTCTCACTAAGGCCGTCTCTCCTTCGCAGAGATCCGCTTTGCTGTAATGCGCCTCTCTCTGAGCATTTATTTCCTTCGCAGTTGGTGAGAGACATTGCCCATCGCTAACTGAGAAAGCCACTCAGGATCTTTTAAGGCAATCCTCAGGGAAGAATAGACCTGTGGCTAGTGAGGAAAAGAAAGCATCTAAGCCAACTCAACAACAGCAGCCCTTTCGAGGAGGCGCTCAGGCTAGATCCATCGTCAGAAGGAAATCATCTGAAAAAAAGGGGAAGATCTGCCTTCCGTCCCTTTAAGAAGGGAAAATGAGAAATCTTTCTCCCCAGACACCTGTAGGAGCCAGGTTACAATTCTTTGCAGGAGCATGGGAAGACATAGGATCCGATCCTTGGTCAATGTCAGTAATCAAGAAGGGTTATTATATCCCATTCAAGGACAGACCCCCCTTGACAACGTCACCGAGGGAACTGTCAGCCAGATACAAGGACCCTGTTCTGATGGATACTCTTCGTCAAATGGTGGAGCAGATGTGGGACAAAAGAGCAATAGAGCTGGTACTGGATTCAAAGCTCCCCGGGTTTTACAATCGCTTGTTTCTTGTAGCGAAAGCCTGGGGGGGATGGAGACCGGTACTGGATGTAAGTTCGCTGAACAAAATTCGTACAACAACAGAAGTTCAGCATGGAAAACGTCTGCCTCAGTACTTGCAGCTCTCCGTCAGGGAGATTGGGATGGCGTCTCTAGATCTTCAAGACGCATATTTTGTTTTTTTTTTCCACGTCCCGATTCACCATTCGTCGAGGAAGTACCTTCGTTCACGTTCGAGGGAAGGATCTATCAGTTCAGGGCCCTGTGTTTCGGCCTTTCTACGGCTCCCCAAGTCTTCACAGACTTGATGAAAAATGTGTCAAAAAACACTTCACATGAAAGGGATAACGCTCTCCCTATACCTGACGACTGGCTCATCAGGGGCGGCAGTCTGCAAAAGCAGTGTCTGGAGGACCTGTCAACAATCCTGGATTTGACAAAGACATTAGGATTAATCGTGAACCTCGAGAAATCCCAGATGGTCCCCAGCCAGAACGTAGTCTATCTGGGGATTCAGATGGATTCTCGGGGTTTTCGAGTATTTCCTTCTCAAGAGAGAGTAAGGAAAGGCTGTGCCACAGTATTGAACTTCTTAGAGAAAGAGCGTACTTCAGCGAGGGAATGGTTGAGCCTTCTGGGGACCCTTTCCTCGCTCGAACAGTTCTTTTCCTCTAGGAAGACTGCATCTCCGTCCGCTTCAGTACTTCCTGAGACGCAGTTGGAGTTGGAAGACAGGACAGCTCTCGGACACGTTTCTGATCTCATTAGAAGTAAAACAACAGTTAAGGTGGTGGTTGACCCCCTTGGAAGAAAACAGAGGAGTATCCTTAGAAGTTCGGAACCCAAAACCTGACATTGTTCTCAGACGCGTCGGAGGGACAGGTTTGGGGTGCGTACTTCTAGGGTCCGAAGAAGTGTCAGGCACCTGGTCGGAAGATCAGGTGTCATGGCACATAAATTGCAAGGAGCTCTTTGCGATTCACCTCGCGTTAAGGAGCTTCGAGCAGATAGTCAGAGACAAAGTAATTCAGATAAACTCCGACAATACGACGCTCTGGCTTATGTCAAGAAGCAAGGAGGAACTCACTCTTTCGCCCTATACGAAACTGGCAAGAGATCTGCTGATTTGGGCAAATCAAAGGAATGTGGTCCTTCTAACGAGATTTGTGCAAGGGGAGAGGAACGTGAGAGCGGACAGACTGAGCAGGAGGTTCCAGGTCCTTCCTACAGAATGGACCCTCCACTCGGAAGTCTGTCAGACCCCTTTGGTATCTTTGGGGGGAAACCACAGATAGGATCTATTCGCCACGTTTCTCTCCAAAAGGATAGACACATTTTGCGCCCTGGTAGAGGATCCCAGGGCCTATGCTATAGACTCCTTTCTCCTGGACTGGTCAGGGCTAGACGTGTACGCTTTTCCCCATCAAGATTCTGGGGGAAGTAGTCAGAAAGTTTGTGGCCTCGAAGGGAACCAGAATGACTCTGATAGCCCCATATTGGCCATCCCTGAATTTGGTTCACGGAGGTGATGGATAATTGGACAGTGGACTTCCCCAGATCTCTTCCACAGGGTAGATAGGTCTTTTTTTGCTCAAACAACACTTTCCACTTGCGAGAGGTACCATCAAATCTACCCGCTCTTGCTCTGACTGCCTTTCGACTATCGAAAGATTGGTCAGAGCGAGAAGGGTTTTCTCGCAAGGCGGCAAGCGCAATTGCTAGAGCCCGCAGAGCATCTACTAGGCGAGTGTACCAATCGAAGTGGGAAGTTTTCAGAAACTGGTGCAGGTCGAAGAGCTGTCCTCTTCCAATACCTCTGTAACCGAAATTGCGGATTTCCTTCTTTTCCTGAGGGAAAAGTCACATCTCTCTGTACCAACAATTAAAGGATACAGAAGTATGCTTTCGTCAGTCTTTAGAAACAGAGGCTTAGACTTGACGAATAATAAAGATTTGCACGATCTCATCCGCTCTTTTGAAACGTCCAAGTCAGTAGAGCCTAGGATTCCGAGCTGGAACTTAGATGTGGTTCTGAAATTTCTATCCTCGGAAAAGTTCGAACCACCTCATACGGCTTCATTCCGTGATATCACTAGAAAGTGTATATTTCTTTCTATCTCTGGCTACGGCTAAAAGGTCAGCGAGTTGCACGCCCTTGAGTCATGAGTTGGTTTCAAAGAAGTTCTGCGATTTGTTCATTCCAGACTCTTTTTCTTGCCAAAAACGAGAACCCTTCGAATCCCTGGCCTAGGAGTTTCGAGGTAAAAGGACTTACTAGCCTAGTAGGCAGAGAAATAGAAAGATCACTTTGTCCAGTTAGAGCACTGAAATTCTATCTGGACAGAAAGAATGCGGTTGGGAGGCTCACAACATGGTCTTTGGTGCTCGGTAAAAGACCCAAGAGACCTATGGCTAAAAACGCTTTGGCTTCTTCTTTGTTAGAAGTGTAATTTTTTTTACCGAGGCTCATAAGAACTGCCCAAGATGACTCTTTTAATCTATTAAGAGTAAGAGCTCATGAGGTAAGGGCAATCGCGACATCAATTGCGTTCCAGAGAAATATGTCACTTAAAAATATTTTTGGATGCAACCTATTGGAGATGCAACTCAGTATTGCATCTCATTATTTAAAAGATGTGCGAGTAACGTATGAGAAATGTTTTTCTTTAGGTCCGTTTGTGTCAGCACAGACGGTTCTGGGTAAAGGAGAGAGACCGATCCTTAAATATGTGTACGTAACCCTCTTGTCGGATGTGTTCTCGTGTTTTTCTGTGCATGGGAGTGTCAGATGTCGCAATGGCGGCCTTCACTTCGCTTCATTAGGAAATCGAGTGACAGCTGACTATTAGAGGGGTACAAAATTTTTATTTTTGTATGTATGAGTTTCGAGTTTGTGTTGTTTGCTAGAGTTTGGGGATGACTCTTAGCAATCTTAGAACTAACAACTGGGTTAGGATCGGGTGATCGGGTATCCGGTTGTGTGCTCCTTTAAAGAAGGCGTGTTGTCATATAAGCGGATTAGCACCCCTTGACAAACGCCAGTTAGGCTCTGCCGAGTAAGTGGATAAGACCCCATCGACAGACCAGCAAGAACTCTTGGCCACAGATCACTATCTCGCTAAGGCTCTTGAGATGAAGCAGACTCCCGGGCAGTAGCCACGAAGTCTTCCATCTAATAAGGTAGGAACTAAGGTTTATTTATACCTACAACATATGTTGTTTACCTGTCTAGTCAGTTAGTTAGCTGTCTCTTGCCCTCCACCAAAGGGTGTCAATCAGCTATGATATATCTGACAGGTAAGTTGAATGTATGAAAATGATATTGATTATGATACAATAAAGTTTCATACATACTTACCTGGCAGATATATACAATTGAAGACCCACCCAGCCTCCCCGCAGGAGACAGGTGGAAGAGAGAATCTGATTAGAAAACGGGAATAGTTCCTAGTCCTGCTACCCAGAGCAGGGCGGGTAGATCACCTGACCTACCTGTAGCGAGTGCCGCGAAATTTGAATTTCTGTCGCGGGGACGAAGGAGTCGATAGCTATGTATATATCTGCCAGGTAAAGTATGTATGAAACTTTATTGTATCATAACAATATCATGTTTCTAAAACATTTTACTTCATATAACATATTGTTTTATTACTTTACACACTTAATTTACCTTTTGAACACATCAATAATAGAGAAAAATGTGAAAAGGGGGACTTTTTGGGTTGACTGGACAAATTACCTTGATTCCTTATTTTCATACATTCAACTTACCTGTCAGATATATACATAGCTATCGACTCCGTCGTCCCCGACAGAAATTCAAATTTCGCGGCACTCGCTAAGGTAGGTCAGGTGATCTACCGCCATGCTCTGGGTAGCAGGACTAGGAACTATTCCCGTTTTCTAATCAGATTCTCTCTGTCGCCGGTAGTATCAACATTGTTGTTACTTCCTCCTGACTGTAATTCTTTTTTCACAACGCTTTTGATCATCTTTCGACTGATTTTTGGTGACGTACTTGGATCGTTGTTTGGCATTCGCTATCGTGGACTGGTTTTTGGACTTCGCTTTGGATTTTCGTGAATATGTCTGATTCTAGTGTTAGCTTCAGAGTGTGTGTGAATGAAGGCTGTAAGGTTAGGATTCCTAAAAGAAAATCCAAAGCTTCGGTAGATCCTCACACTACATGTAGAGTGGTTGTAGAAAGGTTGAATGCTCAATTGAGAATACGTGTAACGAGTGTGAGAGATTGAGTGCGCAAGAATGGAAGAATCTGACTTCTTACTTGAAGAAGTTAGAGAAAGATAGAGAGAGGAAGGCGGCTTACAAAAGCCGGAAAATGTCTAGTAGTTCTGTAGCTTTCTTCTTCTTCTCTTAATTATGCCCATTCTATTTCAGCCCGTTCACAAGTTTTTCCCTCTGATTCCGCCTCAGAAATAGCGGAACTCAGAGCTTCCCTTCAAAAAATGCAAGAGAAAATGGAAGCATTAGAAGGTAAGAGAAGTGAATGTGGTTTCTCGAGTGATGTTAGTGTCCCCGTGTAGTGGAGGGGGCGTCTGGTCGTCCCTGCGACGCTCCCAGGCCTAGACCTCTTCCAAGCTCCTGGCCCAGAGGAGAAGGAAAGTCGAAAGCCTTACGGGGGTCGTGGGAATCCCCACATCGGCGTCCCTTCGGCAGAATCGTATACATCTCAGACTGCCAGGGACAGCTATAGAAAAAGCGTCCTTCGTGAGTGCTTCTCATCTTCTAGTTCGCCTTCTCCGAGAAGAGGATGGAAGGAATCGAAGCTTTCACGTCCGCTAAAAAGGAACTGGAAAGAACCTGAGCTTAATTCTAGCCCCGAGCGCTTCTCTGAAGAGGAGGCGCCTTCGGCAATCAAGAAAGCTAGAAAGGATTTAGATCCTTGGAAGGGAAAAGACTCTCGAGCGCCTTCCAGATCTCCTTCTCCTGATTCGAATGAGCCTTCGACAGGAGAATTTTGATGAATGTACAGGAGCAAATAGCTTCTTTGGTAGGAGTACTTTCTAAAGAGCCTACTCGTAAAAAAGGATGACAGGCTTCCGATTAAGAGATCCAAATACCGATCTCCTGTCGGGCGCGATGAACCCTCCAGGGGAGTTGTCGCACAAGCGGACCATCTCTGGGGGAGCGGTGCGCTAGGCAGGCGAGATGTGGGAAAGGAAGTAACTCCTACCAAGCGTCAGGCGCCAACTAGGAGCCAGGCGCCAAGTAGGCGCAAAGAGCCTGACTTTACTGTAGATCGTTCTAGGCCCAGATCTTCATCCAAGCAACAAGAGCCAACTGGAGAAGAGAGAACTCCTGATAGGAGTATAGTGCCCGCTAAGCGCAATATACTTGCTATTCGAAAGGCGCATTCCATGAGCGATACTCCTACCAAGCCTCAGGAGTATTCGGACTAGATCGCCTGTCCGTAGGTCAGGAGTATTCGGGAAGAGATACTCCTGCCAAGCGCCTTGATTACTCTGGCCTCGATACTCCTCCCAGGCGCCAGGAGTATTCTGGACTTTTTACTCCTACCAGGCGCCAGGAGTATTCGAAGCGCGATGCGCCTACCAAGCGCCAGGAGTATTCTGAGCTTAATACTCCTAACAGGCGCCCAGGAGTATTTGGAGCGAGATGCGCCTTCCAGACGGCAGGAGTATTCGAGAGTTGTAAGACTGTCAGGCGCCAGGAGTATCCAAACAGGATACTCCTACCAGGCCTCAGGAGTATTCTCAGCGAGATACTCCTGCTAAACGCCAGGCGCATTCTCCTCGTGAAGAGCTTGACATCCGACAGGAGTCTAACAGGCGTAGAGCAGTGATACGTGACTCGCCTAATGCTAAACGTAAGGAGAGAGTTACTCCTAGCCCATCTCCTTATAGAAGTGCTTCTTCTTCGGAAAGGAAGAAATCAAGAGAGAGACAGAGGAGGGAAGGGAGCCTTCTCCTTCCGATCCTATTAATTTAGATGACGTCTCGGAGGACGAAGTTACTAACAGAGAAGGGATTTCGAATTACAAAGTTCTTTCTGCTCTTCTCTTAGAAGAATATGGAGATGCATTAACTCCAGCCGCTCCTCCTTCTCCTCGCTCTCTATTTTCAAGTACGAAGGCACACAAGTCTTCGTCCTTTCCTGAAAATGAAGCCGGCCATATCCATGAAAAGGGCCTTACAATCTCTGGACTCCTGGATCAAGACTAAGAAGGAGTTAGGAAGGACGATCTTTTGCATGCCTCCCGCTAAACTAAGGGGCAGGAGAGGCATAGTGGTACGAAACGGGAGAAAACATGGGATTGTCTCTGCCCGTTTCAGCTGAATCGGACTTCTCCAGTCTCGTTAGACTCGTCGAGGAGACATGCCTTAAGTTCAGCAAAAGCAACATGGGGTCTTTCGGAAATGGACCATCTCCTCAAGGGACTTTTTCATACCTTAGAAGTATTTAACTTCCTAGATTGGTCCCTTGGGTCATTGCTAAGAAGTCCATGAAAAAGAACAACTAAGCCCTGGAAACCTTGCATAGCATCCTTACATGCATAGATAAGGCGGTTCAAGATGGATCGGCGGAAGTGTGCTCCCTCTTCGGTGCGGGGATACTAAAGAAGAGAGCGGTTCATAGTGCCTTTCTCACTAAGGCCGTCTCGCCTTCGCGAGATCCGCTTTGCTGTATTGCGCCTCTCTCTGAGCATTATTTCCCTCGCAGTTGGTGAGAGACATTGCCCATTCGCTAACTGAGAAAGCCACTCAGGATCTTTTAAGGCAATCCTCAAGGAAGAATAGACCTGTGGCTAGTGAGGAAAAGAAAGCATCTAAGCCAACTCAACAACAGCAGCCCGTTTCGAGGAGGCGCTCAGGCTAGATCCATCGTCAGAAGGAAAAGTGATCGAAAAAAGGGGAAGATCTGCCTTCCGTCCCTTTAAGAAGGGAAAATGAGAAATCTTTTCCTCCAGACACCTGTAGGAGCCAGGTTACAATTCTTTGCGGGAGCATGGGAAGACATAGGATCCGATCCTTGGTCAATGTCAGTGATCAAGAAGGGTTATTATTCCCATTCAAGGACAGACCCCCCCTTGACAACGTCACCGAGGGAACTGTCAGCCAGATACAAGGACCCTGTTTCTGATGGATACTCTTCGTCAAATGGTGGAGCAGATGTGGGACAAAAGAGCAATAGAGCTGGTACTGGATCAAAGCTCCCCGGGGTTTTACAATCGCTGTTTCTCGTAGCGAAAGCCTCGGGGGGATGGAGACCGGTACTGGATGTAAGTTCGCTGAACAAATTTGTACAACAACAGAAGTTCAGCATGGAACGTCGGCCTCAGTACTTGCAGCTCTCCGTCAAGGGAGATTGGATGGCGTCTCTAGATCTTCAAGACGCATATTTCCACGTCCCGATTCACCATGTTTCGTCGAGGAAGTACCTTCGTTTCATGTTCGAGGGAAGGATCTATCAGTTCAGGGCCCTGTGTTTCGGCCTGTCTACGGCCCCCAAGTCTTCACACTTGATGAAAAATGTGTCAAAACACCTTCACATGAAAGGGATAAACGTCTCCCTATACCTGGACGACTGGCGCATCAGGGCCAGGTCTCAAAAGCAGTGTCTGGAGGACCTGTCAACAATCCTGGAATTGACAAAGACATTAGGATTAATCGTGAACCTCGAGAAATCTCAGATGGTCCCCAGCCAGAACGTAGTCTATCTGGGGATTCAGATGGATTCTCGGGGTTTTCGAGTATTTCCTTCTCAAGAGAGAGTAAGGAAAGGCTGTGCCACAGTATTGAACTTCTTAGAGAAAGAGCGTACTTCAGCGGGGAATGGTTGAGCCTTCTGGGGACCCTTTCCTCGCTCGAACAGTTCTTTCCTCTAGGAAGACTGCATCTCCGTCCGCTTCAGTACTTCCTGAGAAGCAGTTGGAGTTGGAAGACAGGACAGCTCTCGGACACGTTTCCAATCTCATTAGAAGTAAGCAACAATTAAGGTGGTGGTTGGGAACCCCCTTGGAAGAAAACAGAGGAGTATCCTTAGAAGTTCGGAACCCAAACCTGACATTGTTCTCAGACGCGTCGGAGACAGGTTGGGGTGCGACTCTAGGGTCCGAAGAAGTGTCAGGCACCTGGTCGGAAGAGCAGGTGTCAGGCACATAAATTGCAAGGAGCTCTTTGCGATTCACCTCGCGTTAAGGAGCTTCGAGCAGATAGTCAGAGACAAAGTAATTCAGATAAACTCCGACAATACGACCGCTCTGGCTTATGTCAAGAAACAAGGAGAACTCACTCTTTCGCCCTATACGAACTGGCAAATCAAAGGAATGTGGTTCTTCTAACGAGATTTGTTCAAGGGAAGAGGAACGTGAGAGCGGACAGACTGAGCAGGAGGTTCCAGGTCCTTCCTACAGAATGGACCCTCCACTCGGAAGTCTGTCAGACCCTTTGGTATCTTTGGGGGAAACCACCACAGATAGATCTATTCGCCACGTTTCTCTCCAAAAGGATAGACACATTTTGCGCCCTGGTAGAGGATCCCAGGGCTTATGCTATAGACGCCTTTCTCCTGGACTGGTCAGGGCTAGACGTGTACGCTTTTCCCCCATTCAAGATTCTGGGGAAGTAGTCAGAAAGTTTGTGGCCTCGAAGGGAACCAGAATGACTCTGATAGCCCCATATTGGCCATCCCGAATTTGGTTCACGGAGGTGATGGAGTGGACAGTGGACCTCCCCAGATCTCTTCCAAACAGGATAGATCTGCTCAAACAACCCCACTTCGAGAGGTACCATCAAAATCTACCCGCTCTTGCTCTGACTGCCTTTTCGACTATCGAAAGATTGGTCAGAGCGAGAGGGTTTTCTCGCAAGGCGGCAAGCGCAATTGCTAGAGCCCGCAGATCATATACTAGGAGAGTGTACCAATCAAAGTGGGAAGTTTTCAGAAACTGGTGCAGGTCGAAGAAGCTACGGCTAAAAGGGTCAGCGAGTTGCACGCCCTTGAGTCACGAGTTGGTTTCAAAGAAGATTCTGCGATTTGTTCATTGTCCAGACTTTTTCTTGCCAAAAACGAGAACCCTTCGAATCCCTGGCCTAGGAGTTTTCGAGGTAAAAAGGACTTACTAGTCTAGTAGGCAGAGAAATAGAAAGATCACTTTGTTCCAGTTAGAGCACTGAAATTCTATCTGGACAGAAAGAAGCGGTTGGGAGGCTCACAACATGGTCTATGGTGCTCGGTGAAAGACCCCAAGAGACCTATGTCTAAAAATGCTTTGGCCTTCTTTGTTAGAAGTGTAATTACCGAGGCTCAATAAGAAACTGCCCAGATGACTCCTTTAATCTATTAAGAGTAAGAGCTCATGAGGTAAGGGCAATCGCGACATCAATTGCGTTCCAGAGAAATATGTCACTTAAAAATATTTTGGACGCGACCTATTGGAGATGCAACTCAGTATTTGCATCTCATTTATTTTTATTTAAAAGATGTGCGAGTAACGTATGAGAAATGTTTTTCTCTAGGTCCGTTTGTGTCAGCACAGACGGTTCTGGGTAAAGGAGAGAGCACTGATCCTTAAATATGTGTACGTAACCCTCTTGTCGGATGTGTTCTCGTGTTTTCTGTGGCATGGGAGGGTCAGATGTCGCACTGGCGGCCTTCACTTCGCTTCATTAGGAAACCGAGTGACAGCTGACTATTATAGAGGTACAAAATTTTTTGTTTGATTTTGTATGTATGATTTTCGAGTTTGTGGTTGTTTGTTAAGAGTTTGGGGATGACTCTTAGCAATCTTAGAACTAACATGGTTAGGATCGGGTGATCGGGATCGGTTGTGTGCTCCTTAAAGAAGGCGTTGTTGTCCTATAAGCGGATTAGCACCCATTGACAAACGCCAGTTAGGCTCTGCTGAGTAAGTGGGGATAAGACCCCATCGACAGACCAGCAAGAACTCTTGGCCACAGCATCACTATCGCGCTAAGGCTCTTGAGATGAAGCAGACTCCTGGGCAGTAGCCACGAAGTCTTCCATCTAATAAGGTAGGAACTAAGGTTTATTTATACCTACACATATGTTGTTTACCTGTCTAGTCAGTTAGTTAGCTGTCTCTTGCCCTCCACCAAAGGGTGTCAATCAGCTATGTATATATCTGACAGGTAAGTTGAATGTATGAAAATGATATTGTTATGATACAATAAAGTTTCATACATACTTACCTGGCAGATATATACGATTGAAGACCCACCACCCAGCCTCCCCGCAGGAGACAGGTGGAAGAGAGAATCTGATTATAAAAGAAAACGGGAATGAGTTCCTAGTCCTGCTACCCAGAGCAGGGCGGTAGATCACCTGACCTACCTGTAGCGAGTGCCGCGAAATTTGAATTCGTCGGGGACGACGGAGTCGATAGCTATGTATATATCTGCCAGGTAAGTATGTATGAAACTTTATTGTATCATAACAATATCATATTTCTTATGGGAATATTTGTTTCATATTTCGAATAAATCGTATTTCAAACAGCCTTCCGGATGTGGATTAAGTTAGAAGTCTGAGGTACTACTGTATATAGTACAGTGTACCTCGAGATACGAAATTAATCTGTTCCGAGGCAGCCTTCGTATCATGAGCTTTCGTATCTTGGACCGCATTTTACATGTAAAATGGCTAATCCGTTCAAGCCCTCCAAAAACACCCCAGTAAATTTCATAATACATGTAAAGCTAAATTGACCTATAAACAATGAAATACTACAACAATTTGGACCATTCAATACCTAACTTAATACGTACTGCTAATTACCTGTAAATAAAGTGTATTAGTGTACATGGTATACAAGAGATACTGTACGTATGTAGTAAAATGTGGAATAATTTGTGAAGCTTATCTTTCGAGAGGCTACTCCGAAAGTGCGACAGAGGAGGACAAACCGCAGATACGTACGTACACGTATCTTTACAAAACACACAAAAAAATGTAAGGAAAACATACATAAACTGAACTTTATGAAGCATTATTAACCCAAAACTGTTAACATTAACTTTACAAAAAATCAAAATTAAAAGTTTTTTGGTTTTTGTCTTTATTTTAAAAAAATTTAAATTTTTTTTTTTTGCTTTTTTATAGAAAATTTCAACTTTATCATCACTTTCAACTTACTGTTTTTTAGTATCACTTGGTTCTTCCTTTTTGCTTACTCCTGCTAGTACTAAAGGCCTCTTAAAAAAATAAATATCCAAGGAAGATTGCTTCTGCCTACTTTTTCACAATGTTCTGAAACGACTCAGGCAAGCGTCATCGAACTGCGCAAGCTTACGACCTGTGTAAGCCTTTTCGGGGGGTGTTTTTTTTTCTACAAATGATTGCACTTTATGAAAAGCAGCTAGAACATCCTTAATTTCTGCCGTTGTCATAGGGTCGTCGTCCTCCTCGCCGCTGCTAGAGAACTCCTCTTGAACGACGCTATGTTGCATGGCCTCCAACTCCTTCAGGTCGTCCGTTGTAAGCCCCTCTTGGTGCTCCTCGAGAAGGATGTTGATGTCGACGACCAGCCCCATGGACTTGCAGAGTGCAACGATCTCATCAAGATCTGGTTCCAAAACAGTTTCAGGATCGTCAAACTGTTTCTGAATCTGCAGCACCAGCTTCGCCCACGTCGAATCCCTCAAAGTCTCGGGCGGGTACAGCATCAAGCCAGAGTTTCCTCCACGATAAATTCAAGGTTCGCCTCGAAACCTCCTGCCAAGCTTGGTCAATGAGTCTGATGCATATCACAACATCGAAATGCTCCTTCCAAAATTCACGCAGGTGAGGTTGTGATATCGTGATGTCGAAACATCCTCTTGAAAAGATGTTTTCATATACAGCTTCTTGAAGTTCGATATCACTTGCTGGTCCATGGGCTGGAGGAAAGGGGTGGTGTTAGGCGGAAGATAAAGAACCTTGATGAAGGAATACTCCGCTAGGATATCTTCCTCGAAGCCAGGAGGGTGGTGAGGGGCATTGTCCAACACCATTAGGCATTTCAGAGGGAGGCGCTTCTCTTCCAAGAATTTCTTCACTGTTGGGCCGAAACACGGATTTACCCACTCCGTGAACAAAAGCCTCGTTACCCAGGCTTTCGCATTAGCCCTCCACATCACTGGAAGCTTCTCCTTAAGCACTTTCGTGTCCGAGCTGGCAGCCTCCCCATGCTGCACCACCGAATGGATGCCAGTCCGTTACGGAATTTCTCGACAAAACCACCCATGCGAACTTGAAGTCTGGGGTTGGCGTTGATGTCCCTTCTCCTCTGTCGTCTTCGGCCTGGGCAATCAAATCGCCGAAAATAGCTCTGGCTTTGTGGGAGATTGCTGTCTCCGTTATCGTATTGCCAGCGATTTATTTGTCTTTTATCCAGACAAAAAGAAGCCTTTTCATCTCGTCGTGCACGTGGGTCCTCTTGCTGACAAAATAGTGATGCCCTTGGAAGGTGTAGCTGCTTTGATGGCATCCTTCTGCTTAAGGATGGTGCCTATTGTCGACGGATTTCGGTCATATTCCTTGGCGATCACACTCAATCGCATACCAGCTTCATACTTCTTGATAATCTCATTTCGTTTCCAAAGAGAGCATCCTCTTCTTTCCGTGAATTTCAAGTTTCTTGGGACCCATGACTACGTATATACTGTACGTAATTATGTTGTAGTACGTATACGTATGGAGTAAAGTTCTCACACAACACGATAAAGTATACTACAACGAAATCACTTAACGAATTTGTTAATAAATGAAATCGTTAGAACGAACGAATACCGCGTGCGTACGATACAGATGATGCCGTGCAGTGGCCGAAGAAGCATGCCTCTACGTAGTAGATGCATGATGGGAGAGATGCTGACCAATAGGAGAGAAGGATCTCATGGCGGTGACTAGCATCAGGAAGCAATGGGAGAGCAGGAGGATGGTGGCGAGTCTACTCAGTAGGCAGCACGCGAGTTTCAAAATGTTATCGGTGGTCCAGGCGAATCTCGGACTTTACAGCAATAACCTCTCGAGTTTTTCGTAAGTTGAGCCTATCGTATCTCGAGGTACCACTGTATATGATATAAACTTAAGCCTTTAATATAATATTTGATTGTGTGGCCAAAGGAAAAGAGATTGCAACTGTCAGTGTGTGACAGATGCTCCCCACTGACCCCCTTTTCTACCTGTTAACCACCTGGTTACCAAGTTTTCAACAACCAGTTTCCAACTGGTGCCAAAAAATAATTGTATATAAAAGTTATATTTTGGATATCCAGGAAAAATACCAATTAATTTTTCAAGTTTCTTATATTTTTGGAGAAATCTGCAGTAGTTGTATATGAAGATGGCCGTAATTGTAAGTGTGTACTTACATGAAAATAAAAGTTGGTAGTATAATTCATACCTCTTTTCTTCTTTCAGAATCTTGGTGTTTACAATCCAGAAACCAAACATTATGAAAAGGTAAGTCTTGGTTTGCCAAAGAACAGTTTCTGTTATCATCTCTCAGGGTGGAGTGTATAGAAAGTAATAGGAGGGATTTGCCATACAGGCAGATCCTTTTTTCAAAAGGTTTTTGGTGTTTTCTCAAGGAAGTTTGTACACCAGATAGCTAATTCATTGCTATTAATATTGTATGTTGGTGTTATTTATGGTAGGAGGGAAAATAAAAAAAGTAAAGTTTGAGAAATGGAAGTCTCTGTGTTAGCAAATTTTCTGTTATAATGAAACTGTCATGAATGGAATTTGGAATGGATGATGTCATTAATTGAAGATAGTAAAGAGAAACTGTAAAATCATGATAGACGCAAGTGGTAAAATGTATTTCAAGAGATAAAACAAGGATTGTGATGAGTTGGATTTAGATGGTTTGGTCATGTGGGAGGAAATTGGAGGATAGTAAGCTAAGTTTTGTCCGTCCATTCAGGTTTTCTCTGCCCTGAGATTGGAAGAAGTATCAGGATTGTGGAAGTGCTTACCATGGTTATACATGCCACATATGCACTAGCACTTGAAAGAAGTAAACTGCAGTGGAACCTCAGTTTTCGTACATAATCCATTCCGGAACCTCCCATGAAGTCCGAAATGTAAGAAAACCAAAACAATAATTCCCATGAGGAATATTGTAAATACAATTAATGCTTTCCAGACCCCCAAAAATATTTTAAAAAATACACTTTATAGGGAATAAACACAGTTTTACATACAATGAGAAATAAATGTAAATGAATAATGAACATTTAACATCGCTTTTACCTTTATGGAAGACTTGTTAGTGTATGGAAGATGGAGAAAAGGGGAGGAGGAAGACAACAGAGATTATTATTTGGAAGGGGAATCCCCCTCCAGAAGGATTTCAGGTATCAAGGACGTATCTGGGGTTACTTCTCTTCAATTTTTACTGGCACTATTTTGGGTTACTTCCCCTCTCTAAGACCAGCTTGAGTTACTGGACTTCTTTCACACAACAAAACTGTCCAGAGACATTTGTTTCCCAGGTATCTTCAAAATTTGCCTAAACTGGAACACAGCATTGTCATTAAAGATGTTAAAGACACTGATTACAACATCTTTGTTGGAATGATAATTCTCCACAAAATCTTTTACATCATTCCACTTTGCAAACATGGCCTTAATCACTGACGTAGGCACATTATGTATGCCTGTTGCTTTCTGTATTTTTCAAAGCAACCTCTGCTAGCCTTAGATTCACTTTTAGGAATTTTCTTACTGTGATAGGCATGTAACACCCTCCAACACTTTGCTACAAGTTCTTTCTTAAGTTCTATAGTGTTTCTCACCATTTTTACAGAACTTTCTTGGAACTTTCGTTGGCCCCATAATGGCTTATTTAGCAGTTGCACTCGAATAAAAAAGCACAAAAAACAACAAACACTAAGCAGATTGCATCACGAGAGAACACGGAATGCTTTGTTTGGGAGTTCGGTATGGGCCCTAGTCATGCGGTGGGCTCCAGAAGGAGCGTTTCCAAGTGTACGAAATCCGAGGAAAGGCATGAAACCTGAGACAAAACTTTTGTCAGAAAGTCTACAAAAATCGATGTGCCACTGTATAGGGCCAGAGGAAGACGTCCATAGTAACAACATTTCTTTATATTCAATTTCTGATGTTTCAAGACATCTGTCATTATCAGAGCTGGAATAATAAATTAAAATATAAATATAAAAACATTCATACTTAAAATTACAACCAAAATATAAAACTAAGATATATGAGAAAAAATTAAAATGTAGAAAACCGTTACCAGTTGGACAAAGTACAAAAGCAGAGTGACATAAACAGAGAATTCTAGGGCGGGGTAATCTCACGTCAGGTAGAGTTGTTGAGGTAGTTTGGTTATTCTATCTTGGTACTAGTAGTTTAATAAAAAGTGATTCATAGATAGGAGGCAAAGAATTGGGAACTTTGGAAAGTATTTGAAAATTTTTATAATCAATTTCTGGTTGTTCCTGCAGGATGTGCAGTGGTCCCCCTGTATTCGCGGGGGATGCGTACCAGTCCCCCCCGTGAATAGTTAGAACCCGCAAATGTTTGGAACCCCTATAAAAATGCTAAAAACAGTCTATTTTGTAGATTCAACTGTGAAGACGTAGGTCCACATTCACCTTAGTCATTCACTAGTAATATAGTATTGTTTCCCTTTGGTTGAGTTTCAACTACTTATTAGGAACTTCTATCTTGCCATCACAGGGACCTCAGTTTCTAGAAGACACTTGACTCTCGTCTAATGTGCTCATGCCTCGTGAGAATTATCATCTCGTCTCTCAACGTAGTTGGATAACACGGTAGAAGTTTTGTATGGTTGTTCTCAGCATAACCTTTCAAAAGGCAGGTGTCACATTGTGACTATGCCTCGGATGCACGGCAGCGCAATCAGTCTGCATCTATTGACAAGTCGGAATCCTTTGTGATCTCCTGCGCTGTGGACTTTGTATTGGTTTATCCAGATCAGTCATTACTTTGTCCTATTGGAGTGTTGCTGTACCTATGAAGGATTGACACCCTTCATTGAGTGTCGATGCCTTTATTCACTGCAGACTGCCAATGCAGAAGTGTCCAATGACATGTCTTTCTCCGATTCTTATGAGATCGTGAGAGACTTTTTTGCAGTTGGATACGTCCAGTAGCTGGGTACTTTTCATCACTCCGAAGAATATATTGGACAGGAAGATAGATGAGGTCTCATCGCAACCTCTTTTCCTTGGACTTGGACCGGTGGTTGTGTTTGCTTACCTGGCTTCTTCAAGAGGACAAGTTGCATCTCGCCTATGGTGTGCAGTTCTAGAAGTAAGAAGGATGCGAGGGTGACTGCCCTCTTCCCCTTCCTCTCCTCATCCTTCTCCTCCTCTTTCAGGTTGAGGATAGGACTCGAACTTACACTGGCTGGTCAGGCAATTGATGCGGTAAGGTTACACATGAGCTTCCTTTCTATTTTTCTTATCAGAAGCACAGAACCAATCCTGCTCCTTCTAGCAAGGGGAGGAAGGAGACTGTCAATAATACAAACCCTTCCTAGAACTTTGCATTAATGCCTCCAACTAAATATTTTTCCTAGCCTTTTTCGGATGAGTTAGGATTCCTCACTCATTTCAAAAAGGCCCAGAAGTCTGACTCTTGATCATTATTATCACGCAGTGAACCCCTGTATTCTCGGACTCACACATTCACAGATTTCTGTCTGGAACATATGCCCCCATTATTTGCGGAAAATTACCTTTGTTCCGATATGGTATACAAACCCTTGGTCCTTTACAATAGGAAGGTACTTAGCGGCAGCTGAACCGGTCGTAAGCTTTTCGAACAAGGGGTTCAGTAGTTAACTACTTGTCCGGCAGTTAGCGGTACGCTCGACTGTGAGGCGAGGAGTCACTTTGCTTTCTGCCCGCTTCTGTCGTATGCT
This sequence comes from Macrobrachium nipponense, assembly GCF_015104395.2. Classification (NCBI taxonomy): domain Eukaryota; kingdom Metazoa; phylum Arthropoda; class Malacostraca; order Decapoda; family Palaemonidae; genus Macrobrachium; species Macrobrachium nipponense. The sequence goes on along the minus strand of NC_061106.1, from coordinate 5,071,125 downwards.
TTGTTTTCTTCACTGCATGAAGACTTTCTCACTTTTTCTTTTACTTGTGTGTGTTGCAAGTACAAAAGTAAGTGCGTGTCTGTTGGTTTTCATTTTTATTATGGAAATTACGGAACAAGAGCTGGAGAAGGTCCCCCCCCCCCCCCCCCCCACCCCCCCCCCCCCCCCCCCCCCCCCCCGCCCCGCCCCGCCCCCCCCCCATCAACCGTAGACTATGCCCGGGTATTTGGGGGCCGTAAGTGTCGGGCTTTCCGCTCTTCTGTGGAGGTAGATCCTCATGATTTTTGTGCTCGGTGTCGAATGCTCTCGCGCTGAGACTTGTGATACTTGTATCTTTTGGTCGGAGGCACAGTGGTAGCGCTACGGGGGGAGGAAGAAGCCGCGGAAGCCGGCTAAGGAGTCATCAGAGGACTCCCCAGCTACGCCCTTGGTCACCGATTTGTCTTCCTCCTTTCTCCCTCCGGCTCAGCTCCCTCGTATGGCTCCTTCCCCTTCGGGGGAGGTTTCTCGCTCCCTCTCCTCCCTCGATCATTCGAGCGTAGAGGAGGGGGCGAGATACCCCGACATCCAGTTGTACTCGGGGTCCTCCGTTCGCTCGGGCTGGGAACTATCCCCCCCCCGGGTGAGGGGGGTTACTAATCTACCTGACTTTTCCTCCTTCAGACTTGCTGACCACGGGCGACCATCTCGGTAGGGCCTGGTACTCGCTGGGGCTGCAAGGGACACCGACGGTCCAGGGGCTGCTTAGTCATCTGGCGAGAGGGGCTACGCCGGTTACGCATGGGCCTACTACCACGACGGTATCCACGCCGGGCTACACTGCTCTGCCTCACCTGGTGTATACGCAGCACGTAGCCACGGTGACCCCGACAACCGCTGTGCAGGCTCTGCTGCCGGTTTCCTTGCCCGTTGCTACGCCGCCTCCTGGTTTTCCCGCTCCTGCTGCAGCCCCGGACTTCCGGTGTCCCAAGAGCTCACCGCTAGACCTACCTCCTGTGCAGAGGATGCTGCCGGTTCCTGCCCCGCCTCCTGTTTCTGATTTCGTTGCCGCTCCAGCCTTGGTGCCAGTTCCTGCCGCCGTTGTTCCTGCCTGTGGTGTGGCTGCTCCCACCACAGGTCCTTCCGGACAGGTGCAGTCGGGCCCTGTTGCTTCAGCAACTGCCCTGGCTCTGTCCTGGATGGAAGACCTGACGGTGGCGCTGAGGAAGAGGAGGAAGGTGTCGTCTTCGTCTTCGTCTTCATCGTCGTCGTCGCCTGCCGCCGCTTCCCCTTCAACTTCTAAGGCCCCCAAGCCGAAGAAGAAGAAGGCTGCCTCCTCCCCCCCTAAGAAGTCTTGTGCTGAGACTTCTAAGGGCCCGTCCCGCTCCAGTGGGATAGTTGGGACTTCTGTCGGTCCTCTTGTTCCTTCGGGAACGGGGCCCGTCTCTTCTTCTGCAAGGAAGAAGACGGGGCCCTTCTCTTCTTCCGCAAGCAAGAAGACGGGAACCGGAGGAGTGTCGGCTAGCACTGGCACTTCCTCACCTCACCTGGTGCCAGAGGTTCT
>NC_061106.1:5031891-5069082 GCF_015104395.2 Macrobrachium nipponense | reverse complement strand
CCTTTTTTCAGGATAGAGAGGGATCCAGGAGTCCGCTCCCTTCTGCGCCCAGACTTTGGCAAAGTGGAGTAGCCTGGCGCCTACTTTCGTCTGGAGGACTTCCTGCTCATCTAGACTTCCCGAAGGACCTTCTAGATGGTCTACTCCTTCTCTCTGGTCTGCGACCTCTAAGAGGGGCTCTAGGAAGAGGAGGCACCTCGAAAGGGCTGAACAAAAGAGGGTCTCTCTTTTTTCTCTATAGGCACTGCCGGCCTAAACTTCTTGGCTGAGTGCGTGGGGAGATCCTGAGTTGCCTTCTCCGTAAGAGATTTAGAAACCTCTCTAACAGTCTCTTGTGGAAAAAGGTGCGGGGATAATGGTGCAAAAGAAGAGATGTCCTTTGCAAAGGTGATACTGCTCTTGCTAAGAAAGAGCTAAAGACAGATCTCTTCTTTAATACTCCCGTTCCAAAAAGAGAGGCAACTTCCACAGAACCGTCCATGACCGCTCTGTCCAGGCAAGCCAGGACGCTCGAAAGTTCCTCCATGGAAACAAAGTCAGTGTCCTGAGCTCTCTTCGCTAACGCTCCTAAAGCCCAGTCCATAAAGTTGAAGACTTCTAGGGTTTTTAAAGAGGCCCTTTAGAAGGTGGTCTAGCTCACACATGCCCCAAGTCGCCTTAGCAGACAGCAACGACTTCCTCCTAGCAGAGTCCACTAAGGAAGCAAAAATCCGCATCCGCGGAAGAAGGCAGACCTAACCCCATAGGTTCTTTGGTCTCGTACCACCTTTCCTGGTTTGCCTGTTAACTTGGAAGGAGGGCAGGAAAAAACTGTCTTGCCCGCTTCCCTTCTGGAAGTCAAACACTCTGAAAAAGTTTTTAATGCCTTTTTCATACAAAGAGCGGGGCGCATCTTGACGAAGGAAGACGAGACTTGAGAGCTTTAGTGCTGGACATCAACGATCCTGGTGAAGGAGGGTCCGCATGATGAAGGAGTCTCCGAACTCCTTTAGCAGCAAAAGAGAAAGTCTCTTGTAGTCAGAAACTGCTACACTACTGGCTCTTCGTTCTTCCGATACTGGTCCAACTGATCCACAGAAGGAGATCGTTTTGAGTGATCTGGCTCTTCCCGGGAGAAGAACTCCTTTCCCGAGAAGGGGAGCGCGGAACATTAGCACTCCTATACGAAAGAGTGAGGCTCCTGTCTGTCGGAAACACTCTTGCGCCTACTAGGACTCTTTGTTGTCTAGGTTCGTCAGGTTCGTGGCGCTTGCTAGGCTCCTGGCGTCCTGATTCATGGGCGCTTGAAAAGATCCCCCGCGTCCTGATTCCTGACGCTTAACAGGCTCTTGGCGCCTAACACTTGACGCCTAACGTACTCCTGGCGTCCTGTCTTCTGGCGTCCTGACTCCTGGCGCCCACTGGACTCCTGCGCCCGACTCCTGGCGCCCTGACTCCTGGCGCCCCTGACTCCTGGCGCCCTGACTTCCTGGCGCCCGACTCCTGGCGCCCTGACTCATGGCGTCCTGGCTCATAGCGTCCTGATTCCTGCCTTCTAGCAGAATCCTGACGTCCTGAATCCTGTGTTCTAAGAGGCTCTTGACGCCCTTTCTTGCGTCTGCTGACTCTTTGCGCCTGTCTGGCTCCTGGTCCTGCAGACCCAAGGGATACCTGATACCTAAATCGGTTTTCCGGTTCCTTGCACCTAAACCGATCGAGACTTCTGCTCGATTCGCTGCGTCTCAGAGGGCGCTTCGGGGAAGACAGCCTATAGGGCGAAAGGGCTCTTCTCTCAGGAGAACAACTCCTATCAGACGAGTCTCTCGACGAAGGCGATAAACGCCCTGGAGATCGTGAGGGTTCTCTCCTATACGAAGCGGGGCGCTTAGCGGAACTCTTAACAGGAGCGAGAGCGGACATCCTTCCTCTTGTAGAGTCCGTTAGCAAAAGAGCCTACGAGCGAAGCTAACTGCTCTTGCAGATTAACCAAAAACTTCTTGGTCGGATCCTGAAGAGCAGGCTCCTCTTGTCTAGTCTTCTTAGGTCCCGAAGGCCAATCCTCGGGGAAAACGCTCTGGGCTGGAGTCAGCCGCGTCTCCTTTAGGCGCCTTCCAGGCTCTCTTCAAAGGGCGCGAAAGGGAGGCCGAACTCCATCCTCGTTTAGGAGAGGAAGAGTCTGAGGCCGAAAACACTCCTTTAGGACGCCATTTTCTGCGGCAATCCGAGGCAGCCTGGGACTTAACAACAGGATCTGCCGAAGGGACGCCTGACCGTTGGGGATGTTCTGCATCCTCCCTGCGGCTTTCGACATTCCTCCTCCCCTGGTCCTGGGAGTTTGGAAGCGGTCTAGGCCTAGGAGCAATGAGGAACCGGTCAGACGCCCCCTCCACTGCACTGGGGACACTGCACAAGTCACTATCACCACTCTTACCTTGGTTTAGAGCTCGTAGCTGAGCTTGAAGTTTCTTAATTGAAGCTTTTTCATTTTCCCCTCTCTTGACGAAGAATCTTTGGATTCAGAACAGGGAGAAGCAGCTGAGGCTAAGGGAAAATTGTTAGAAGGAGAGTTAATTTCTTGTTCTAAGGAGCAAGATCTACTAGATGACCTAGCTGAAGCCTTTTCTCACTCTATCTCTCTCAAGCTTCCTAACATATGATGATAATTCCTTCCATTCAAGCTCCGTAAGGTTCTCGCATTCCACACAGGTGTTAATAAAAGAACATTCATTCTCCCTGCATTTAGCGCAAATACTATGAGGATCCAATGCCGATTTAGGCAGCCTAACCTTACAATCTTCCCTACTGCAAACTCTAAACATAGGTGAAGCCTTAGCGTCAGACATCGTGAAAGAGTAGTCAAAACCAAAGTCGAAAAAACAGTCCACAATAAGCGTATGCCAAGCCAGAGAAAAAACAGAATACGTCACCAAAAAACCAATCCAAATTCTCGGCAAACGAGTTGAAATCCAAGATGGAGGAACGAACAATAGGTGTTGTCCGTTCAACCGACAGAGAAATTATGGCTTAGAAAACGGGAATAGTTCCAGACCCCGCCACCCAGCGGCGGGAATGGTGGATCACCTGACCTACCTGTCGCGTGTGCCGCGAGTTTTGAAATTCTGTCGGGACGACCGAGTCTATAGCTAAGTATATATCTGCTGGGTAAGTTACTTGTACAAAATTAGAATTATTACAAGATCTTTGATGTTATTCCAATTTCTTCGTGAGGAAAAATTGTAGAGGTCTGAATTGCTGTTTATTCAGGGAAAACAAGCTTCTCCAGCGAGGAAATGGGGTCCCCAGCAAACTCATCCATTCCCTCACTCAGCCTGCTTCCTTCCCTAAATAAGGCTGCGCTTTGCATAAGCAGGAGAGCATTATTATAGTGCTATGCCGCGGTAGATTCGTACAGAATTCTGTTACCGTGCGGTAAACCCGCACCGAACAAGTATAAGAGATATCTTGTTGAAATTTCTAAGTAAACGGAAGGCATGTTCATTCATGATTACTAGAAATTTCCTCAACCCGAGGCTAAAATCCATGATTGTAGGGCAGAGAGACGCAACCAACCGCGCATGACACCGAGCTAGCCGGTACTGCGTAGATCACAGTAACATTCAGCCTTGTTCATCGTCTCGCACTATCTGCCTGAGTTGCCAGCTACTCCTTTTACGAAGGGATAGGTAGTGAAATTATCGAGCAAAAGGAAACTCTCAAGCAGGCATATTTAAACGAAACAAAATTCGCTAAATACAGAATCTGAGTTGGTGTTGTCGTAACAATACCTGAATAGTTATTCTTACTCCGAAAACTCTTGGAAGGTTGAAGGGAGTGTCAAATAAATACATTAGAACAACAGTTCTTTCGGCTTCTATCCGCAGAGGTAAATACGATATGCCGTATATGACTTGACCCATGCGTTAGCAAAACAATTGACGCAAAGAAAGTAAACTACGTAAGTATTGTAGTAATTTGAACATCGAATTCTCTACTACATCTTTCCTCGACGAGGAAGAGAGAAAGAAAGGAAAAAGACTGTCCACGTTCTAATGAATGAGACTTTTAAAAAAACTCCTTGACTCTTTTCCAAGACTCTTTGCCAATAAAAAGGGGAGTAATATTCGACTAGAGATCATCAAGAGAGAACCGAGGATCGAAAAGGACCGTCCAATGTTCTTATGATATTGGACATAAGACTTCCTGGATCTAGTCTACAAGTCTTTTTCCTACTCCCCGGATGAGCCTCTGAAAATGAATGAGAGCTCTTCCGAAATTTGTTAATGAGTTTATCCGCTTAAACGATAAAAACGTTAAAATCTATGTCAATGAGAACTACCCCATTTATGAGGGGTCCCCCACTTAAATGACAAAACGTTTAGTATCTTGACAATGGGGAAAACGAAACTTCCTTACTTGACAAAAACTATTAGCACTTTGCTAATAGGGGAAAAACCCTTTAACATGACCGAAAGTCACCCAGGAATCCGAGTATATAATCTTCCCGATTCTCAGAGAAATCGATGAAGAGGAAAGAGGGATCGAAGAAAAAATTTGGGTATGTCTCTCCAAAAATTTGGGTATGTCTCTCCGCTAACTCCGAATTGTAAAGGAATGTCCTGTGGAGAGTCCTGAAAAAATCTCCTCTTGACGAGCGTTTATAAAGCGTCAAGCGTCCTAAGAAACGTCCTGAACAGCAAATAAAACGCCATCTACAAGTCTTTTCTCTCGCAAAGCGTCCTGCCGAGCTTCCACCGAAGCGTCCTGGCGAATGTGCACAAAAAGCGTCCTCATAAGCGTCCTGCCAAGCGTCCTCAAAAAGGCGTCCTTGGAAAGCGTCCTCATAAAACGTCCTGCGTAGCTAAGAGCGTGTCTGAGCAGAGAACACCAAGTCTTCTGAACGACGTTTCAGAGAGGAACTCGTTGAGCGCCCTGATGCATGCAAGTCCCGCCAAGAGGCGTCCTGGCGAGCGACCTTGCCAACATCTCAATGTTATGACGAACCGCGTTTTGCGTATGACGTTGAATATTTTCAAGGGACGTCCTCATGCGAGTCTCCATGGAGAGCCGCACGCTGCTCCTGAAGTGTGTGAACACTAAAGGAAGACGTATGGCTTTTCGTCTTCAAGACGGGCCTTAAAGACCTTCATACCTTTTTACAAAGACAGTGGCCGCCTGTGCGACAACTTGCGTCTTAGTAATGCAAAAGAACATCTCCAGAAACGCACTCAGCAAAGGAACGCCGAGCGTCCGAAAGACACCCTCGCAAGGTGCTTGCCGAGCGTCCTGGAGAATGTCTCTACTTATAGGACGTCGAGCACCTCCAAAAGCTAGCTCACGTCTAAATTGCCCTTCTTATGCCGAACCAGAGACATAAGTTGTTTGACTGTTGGGCAAGCAGCTTGCCGGACTTCAAACTTATCAGCTTGCTTTTTCGAAGTAAAGCGAACGTTACATAACGTATACGGAGCGCCATGAGGAGAGGAGACGAAAACTGAGTTGCTCCTCCAAAAGGTGGAATCAAGAATGTCCTTGATTACCAATTCTTTTGGAATGCTAGCGAGGTTGAAACAGCTCTAACTTCATGAGCGTTCACTCGCAGGAGGCTCAAATCACTCTTCTGGCAAGATGAATGAGCCTCCTTAATAATGTATAAATGAGCGTTCACTCGCAGGAGGCTCAAATCACTCTTCTGGCAAGATGAATGAGCCTCCTTAATAATGTATAAATGAGCGTTCACTCGCAGGAGGCTCAAATCACTCTTCTGGCAAGATGAATGAGCCTCCTTAATAATGTATACATGATGTATAAATGAGCGTTCACTCGCAGGAGGCTCAAATCACTCTTCTGGCAAGATGAATGAGCCTCCTTAATATGTCCCTTAGGAAAAGAGCCAGTGCATTCTTCGAAAAGGGTAAATGTGGTCTCTTTACTCTTCATCCTCTCGTGACGAGAGAGAGGACGTGAAGCGTCCTCTTCTCTAAAGCTTCTTTAGGGGGCGCGAGTCCTTCCGAGAGCCCCAACCCCTGTGTGGGGAGGAGCCTCGGAGGACGAGAAACAATCCTTCAAGATTCGTGCACGTGCTCGATCTTCGGCAGCCTGGGAAGCGACAACAGGACCTGCCGAAAGGAAGCCAGATCAGCATGAAAAACCCGTAACCCTCCTTCGGCTTTTGACATGCCCTCTCCCGGGTTTTCTGGGAGTCCGACAGAGGTCTAGGCCTAGAGGCGTTATGGGCCGATCTGACGTTCCCTCCTAACGAGAGAGAGGACGTGAAGCGTCCTCTTCTCTAAAGCTTCTTAGAGGGCGCGAGTCCTTCCGAGAGCTCCAACCCTTGCGCGGGGAGGACGCCTCGGAGGACGAGAAGCAATCCTTCAAGATTCGTGCACGTGCACGATCTTTAGCAGCCTGGGAATCGTCAACAGGTTTCTGCCGAAGGGACGCCAGATCGGTGGGGAGCCCCCGTAACCCTCTTGCGGCTTTCGACATGCCCTCTCCCTGAGTCCTGGGAGTCCGACAGAGGTCCAGGCCTAGAGGCATTATGGGGCCGATCTGACGCCCCCTCCACAACAAAACAAGGGCACTACACTTCACAACACTGATTGGAGAGCGAGCACTTTAGTCTAAGATTACTTGATGTAATCCTCTAGCAGACACTTCTTCTTGGCCCGTAAGCCATACCACAGGGTTAGGCAAAATAAAATCTACAGGAGGTTAGAAGGTTCATTATTTCTAACTTCTGTTTACTGTGGAGGAAAACTCCTGATTCTAACACGCTCTAAAATGCGTACATGAATCCTACTTCTTCCGTAATCAGTCACACATTACACTAATTACATTGAACTTATGCAAAGAAAACATGTAAACGCCATATATACTAAGCGAGTGTCTACCGAAAGTTCCGGTAGCTTCACCTTACCCCAAGCAGACAACAAAGTCTGAAACTAGGCTAACTAGCTTCAGACATCAAATGCAATGAAAAATTTACGATAGCGTATGCCTAGCCACAAATCCAAGTCAATAATCGAAAGAATAATTAGGATACTTAAGCGGCTAATGAAGTTTCAAAATCCTAGGCGAAGGTCTGTAAACAGTTGTTTACCGACCGGCGACAGAAAAAATATGAATAGAAAATGGGAATAGTTCCTGATATCCGCCTCCCAGCGGCGGGAATGGGTACTACCACCTGGCTGCCCACTGCGTGTGCCGCGAATTTTGAAATTCTGTCGGACTTCGGAGAATACAGCTATATATATATCTGTCAGGTAAGTTTCATGAACAAACCACTGTTTATTGGTGAAAATTTTGGGGTCGCATGATATGCGAGATCGCACATTACTCGAGTATATACGGTATGTACGAAAACTGAGGTTCCACTGTAGTTTACTTCTTTCAAGTGCTAGTGCATATGTGGCATGTATAATCATGGTAAGCACTTCCACAATCCCTGGTACTTCTTCCAATCTTCAGGGCAGAAAACCTGAATGGACGGACAAAACTTAGCTTACTATCCTCCAATTTCTCCACATGACCAAACCATCTAAATCCAACTCATCAATCCTTTTATCTCTTGAAATACATTTTACCACTTGCATCTATCATGAATTTTACAGTTTCTCTTCACTATCTTCAATTAATGATACATCATCCATTCCAAAGTCCATTCATGACAGTTTCATTATAACAGAAATTTGCTAGCACAGAGACTTGCATTTCTCAAACTTTACTTTTTTTATTTTCCCTACCATTTTAAATAAACACCACCATACAGTATTAATAGCAAATGAATTGGCTATCTGGTATACAAACTTCCTTGAGAAAACACCTTTTGAAAAAAGGATCTGCCTGTATGGCAAATCCCTCCTATTACTTTCTATACACTCCACCCTGAGAGATGATAACAGAAACTGTTCTTTGGCAAACCAAGACTTACCTTTTCATAATGTTTGGTTTCTGGATTGTAAACACCAAGATTCTGAAAGAAAGAAGAAAAGAGGTATGAATTATACTACCAACTTTTATTTTCATGTAAGTAGTACACACTTACATTACGGCCATCTTCATATACAACTACTGCAGATTTCTCCAAAAATATAAGAAACTTGAAAAATTAATTTATATTTTTCCTGGATATCCAAAATATAACTTTTATATACAATTATTTTTTGGCACCAGTTGGAAACTGGTTGTTGAAAACTTGGTAACCAGGTGGTTAACAGGTAGAAAAGGGGGTCAGTGGGGAGCATCTGTCACACACTGACAGTTGCAATCTCTTTTCCTTTGGCCACACAATCAATATTATATTAAAGGCTTAAGTTTATATCATATACAGTGGTACCTCGAGATACGATAGGCTCAACTTACGAAAACTCGAGAGGTTATTGCTATAAAGTCCGAGATTCGCCCGGACCACCAATAACAATTTTGAAACTCGCGCGCCGCCAACTGAGTAGACTCGCCACCATCCTCCTGCTCTCCCATTGCTTCCTGATGCTAGTCACCACCATGAGATCCTTCTCTCCTATTGGTCAACATCTCTCCCATCATGCATCTACTACGTAGCAGCGTGCTTCTTCGGCCACTGCACGGCATCATCTGTATCGTACGCACGCGGTACTCGTTCGTTCTAACGATTTCGTTTATTAACATAAATTCGTTAGTGATTTCGTTGTAGTATACTTTATCGTGTTGTGTGAGAACTTTACTCCATACGTATACGTACTGTAACATAATTACGTACAGTATATACGTAGTCATGGGTCCCAAGAAACTTGAAATTCACAGAAAGAAGAGGATGCTCTCTTTGGAAACGAAATGAGATTATCAGAAGTATGAAGCTGGTAATGTGATTGAGGTGTGATTAACACCAAGGAATATGACCGAAATCCGTCGACAATAGGCACCATCCTTAAGCAGAAGGATGCCATCAAAGCAGCTACACCTTCCAAGGGCATCACTATTTTGTCCACCAAGAGGACCCACATGCACGACGAGATGGGAAGGCTTCTTTTTGTCTGGATAAAAGACAAATAAATCGCTGGCGATACGATAACGGAGACGGCAATCTCCCACAAAGCCAGAGCTATTTTCGGCGATTTGATTGCCCAGGCCGAAGACGACAGAGGAGAAGCGACATCAACGCCAACCCCAGACTTCAAGGGTTCGCATGGGTGGTTCGAGAAATTCCGTAAACGGACTGGCATCCATTCGGTGGTGCAGCATGGGGAGGCTGCCAGCTTGGACACGAAAGTGCTTAAGGAGAAGCTTCCAGTGATGTGGAGGGCTTATGCGAAAGCCTGGGTAACGAGGCTTTTGTTCATGGAGTGGGTAAATCCGTGTTTCGGCCCGACAGTGAAGAAATTCTTAGAAGAGAAGCGCCTCCCTCTGAAATGCCTGCTGGTGTTGGACAATGCCCCTCACCACCCTCCTGGCCTCGAGGAAGATATCCTAGCGCAGTATTCCTTCATCAAGGTTCTTTATCTTCCGCCTAACACCACCCCTTTCCTCCAGCCCATGGACCAGCAAGTGATATCGAACTTCAAGAAGCTGTATATGAAACATCTTTTCAAGAGATGTTTCGACATCACCGATATCACAAACCTCACCTTGCATGAATTTTGGAAGGAGCATTTCGATGTTGTGATATGCATCAGACTCATTGACCAAGCTTGGCAGGAGGTTTCGAGGCGAACCTTGAATTTATCGTGGAGGAAACTCTGGCTTGATGCTGTACCCGCCCGAGACTTTGAGGGATTCGACGTGGGCGAAGCTGGTGCTGCAGATTCAGAAACAGTTGACGATCCTGAAACTGTTTTGCAACCAGATCTTGACGAGATCGTTGCACTCAGCAAGTCCATGGGGCTGGTCGTCGACATCAACATCCTTCTCGAGGAGCACCAAGAGGAGCTTACGACGGACGACCTGAAGGAGTTGGAGGCCATGCAACATAGCGTCGTTCAAGAGGAGTTCTCTAGCAGCGGCGAGGAGGAGGACGACGACCCTATGACAACGGCAGAAATTAAGGATGTTCTAGCTGCTTTTCATAAAGTGCAATCATTTGTAGAAAAAAACACACCCCGAAAAGGCTTAAACAGGTCGTAAGCTTGCGCAGTTCGATGACACTTGCCTGAGTCGTTTCAGGAACATTGTGAAAAGTAGGCAGAAGCAATCTTCTTTGGATATTTATTTTTTTAAGAGACCTTTAGTACTAGCAGGAGTAAGCAAAAAGGAAGAACCAAGTGATACTAAAAAACAGTAAGTTGAGAGTGGTGATAAAGTTGAAATTTTCCAAAAAAAAAAAAAAAAAAAAAAAAAAAAAAAAAAAAAAAAAGTACGTACGTAAAGTATAAAAAAGTAAAAAAAAAAAATTTTAAATAAAAAAAAGACAAAAAAAAAAAACAATTTTAATTTTGGTTTTTTGTAAAGTTAAGTGTTACAGTTTTGTTAATGTGCTTCGTAAAGTTCAGTTTATGTATGTTTTCCTTACATTTTTTTATGTGTTTTGTAAAGATAAGTGTACGTACGTATCTGCGGTTTGTCCTCCTCCTCTGTCGCCACTTTCGGAGATAGCCTCACTCGAAAGATAAGCTTCCACATTTTACTACATACGTACAGTATTTCTTGTATACCATGTACACTAATACACTTTATTTACAGGTAATTAGCAGTACGTATTAAGTTAGGTATTGAATGGTCCAAATTGTTGTAGTATTTCATTGTTTATAGGTCAATTTAGCTTTATTATGAAATTTACTGGGGTGTTTTTGGAGGGCTTGGAACGGATTAGCCATTTTACATGTAAAATGCGGTCCAAGATACGAAAAGCTCATGATACGAAGGCTGCCTCGGAACGGATTAATTTCGTATCTCGAGGTACCACTGTACTATATACAGTAGTACCTCAGACTTCTAACTTAATCCATTCCGGAAGGCTGTTTGAAATACGATTTATTCGAAATATGAAACAAATATTCCCATAAGAAATACAGGGAATCAAGGTAATTTGTTCCAGTCAACCCAAAAAGTCCCCCTTTTCACATTTTTCTCTATTATTGATGTGTTCAAAAGGTAAATTAACAGTGTAAAGTAATAAAACAGTTTGTTATATGAAGTAAAATTTTAGAAACATTTTGTTTCCGGGTACAGTTTACTGTTTGGTGAAAACGGGGGATTGGGGGAGGAGAGACCAGACCCTTTGAGGAAACCGAAATGGTTGCAGCAGGCAAGGTTGATAATAAAATCACAATTTTTTAAAATAAACTAATTTTTCTAACAATACAAACCTGAGGTCCTTTACATAAATAATTACTTTCAGTGTAGGCTGGAATATGGCCGTTAAATTCTTGAACAAGGTGGTTAGGCAGTAACTACCGTCTGGTAGGCAGGTAAGCCAGCCTGCCTGCCTGGATGTAAACACTCCACTTTGCCTTCTGGACCAGGTTTCAGATTGAGGGGTGGCATGAGGTGGGCATAAATGTAAAGGATCTCAGGTTTGTAGAGTTAGGAAAAATACAACTTTTTATAAAGTTGTGATTTGTTCCTACATGATATACAAACCCTCAGTCCTTTACATAAGGAAGACTCACCGATTGGTGGCAGAAATGAGAGTGAGCCTCTAGAACTGACTGGAGTTCTGCACACCTGGGCTACTCCTCCTGGTCATAAGAGTAAGGAGGAGTGCCCTGCCTCTGACATAGGAACTGCATGATCAAGTCAGCAGACCTCTGGGCCTTTTCGAAGTGAGTGAGGAATCGTGACTTGTCTGAAAAAGGGCTGGGAAGATTATTTAGAGTCGGAGGCATTAATGCAGTTCTGGGAAGGGTTTGCATTATTGCCAGTTTCCTTCCTCCCCTTGCTAGAGGCCACTTCTTAGTGACTCTTTTAGTTGCATTGACTGCTTGTGGCTCGTATGCAGACTTTCGTTGAAACACGTGTTCAATAAATTTTTTAGTGGTTGGCCACTTAGTCGGCCAACCACTTTCCAATAAAAGTGTCCCATGTGCAGACAGCCTAAGGTCCAATACACAAGGACAGCACTTGACCATTCACCCAGGTGTTGCATGCAGCTCCAAGCTCTGCATAACTCCAAACCAGAATGAGGAGCGAACTCATCAGTACTAGTAATGGTTTGTCTCGCTACCCAAGTACGCGTAATAGTGAGCACTCGCCGAGCGTTAGAATTGTTAAGAATTTCCACGCTTGGCGAGAAAACTAGACTCTTGTAGACAATAATCGGGCAAGCCTTGTCTCACCCTGGTACTCAGCAATATGACAAACCCGAGCACTCGGCGAGCACCATCGAAACCAAGGGATCCAGGCGGTTGGTGAGACTCCCAATTATTGTAATACTTATTGGGAATGCCCATTGCCCGAGTATTTGGAAATCACAGAAACCAAATCAATCTGTGAACACCAGAAATTCCAAGGAATTTAATGGCTTAGCGAGGCTCCTGATTTCCGTAATAACAGTTACTGGGGATGTCTGTCTCGCCTGAGTGTTTGGAAATGATAAAAAACCATAATACCCTTAGAGTGCCAGAAATTCCAAGGAATTCAAGCATTCAGCGAGGATCTCGGGTATTGCAGTAACAATTAACCAGGAATTGTCATCTCACCCAAGCGTTTACAGATCGTAGAAGACCAAAACACTCTGAGAGAGCTAGAAATTCTAAAGAATTTGGCGAGACCCCCAAACTTCTTCAAATGATCATCGGGGTGGGGCCCCTCCTCAACTCCCGTAGAAATCAAGGAGGAACGGGGATAAAAACCAGTCATAAAGACGAGCATGTAAGACTGGAATGCGGGTAAAATTCAAAAAAATATACGATATTTCTATAGAAGCATTCTGCATCGTTCATCCCGCGAATACGAAAGCCACCAGGAATTGGGGCATCAAATGTATTTTGCCGTGTTTAGTACGAGTCCCTGGGGGTTAATTACAGTCGTCCAAATAAATATTACTTAAAATTCTTGTTCAGGGGGTAAAACTGCAAAGAAAAACGGCAACTGCCATAGTTTAGGCCGCCATGGAATAGTAATAGGTAGTATAGGGTAAACAACCACAGATGATCCATCGTTATTGCGCTGGTCAGGCCTTATTCACTCTATATTTAATTGGTGAAACAAGAATACAATTACAACTTTAAGCATACCATTCAAAAGATTGAAGTTTCATCAACATGTGATATATGAAAGCGCCATACGAACTAAAATAAGCATGTGAGCTTTTCGTAAAATGATATTGTTATGATACAATAAAGTTTCATACATACTTACCTGGCAGATATATACGATAAATGGCCCACCCAGCCTCCCCGCAGGAGACAGGTGGAAGAGAAAAATCTGGTTTTAGAAGGTATGGTTCCTATTCCTGCCACCCAGCGGCGGGACAGTAGATCACCTGACCTACCTACCTGTAGCGTGTGCCGCGAAATTCTAATTTCTGTCGGGGAAGACGGAGTCTTAGCTAAGTATATATCTGCCAGGTAAGTATGTATGAAACTTTATTGTATCATAACAATATCATTTTCATACATTCAACTTCCCTGACAGATATATACTTAGCTGATTGGCACCCTTTGATGGAGGGTAAGAGACAGATATTCACTGATTAGACAGGTAAACAACATACGTTGTAGGTAATAAATAAATAAAACCTTGGTTCCTATGTGTTTAGACGAAGGGTTGACTTCTTAGCTATTGCTAGGAGTCTGCTTCGTCTCAAGAGCCTCAGCGAGGATGTGACCTATGGCTAAGAGTTCTTGTGGGTCTGTCGATGGGGTCTTATCCACTTACTCGACAGAGCCTGATGGCCTTTGTCAATGGGGTCTTATCCACTTACATGACAATACACCTATGCCTAGTGGCATAATTAAGGAGCACAACACCGATCCCAATCACCTGATCCTAACACGAGGGCTTGTGCTTAAAAAGAGTTATCTCCAAACTCCTTTCAAACAACCCAAAGAACAAAACACTATGTTAAAAGAAAAATTAACTTACTTAGTTATGGATCAGTGTCGGCTCCCTATCCCAGCAACGTATCCGTAGACACGTAAAACCAAGAGAGAAGGATCTCTCGTAGGTCAACTTGACCTCCTTCGTGCAAAGGGAAGTCAACTCCTGAGTTGTATCTTCCGTAAGTTACAGCTAATATGTCCTTCACGACATATTGTTCTGGAAAGAACAAGAATTCATAAAAGCTCGCACTTCAAGCACTTTTAATTCTCAGCTGTTTGAAGGAATCATCAAGTTACTCAAGAAGTGCTTGGCGATCACATTTGTTTCAAAGAAGAAGACCAGGGCTTTCTTTGAAAAGGATCCCTTCTGGATGAAGCCTAGAGCCTGGCTTGCGCCTGGCTGGTGCCTCGCGCCTGCCTGGCGCTTTGTGCCTGGCTGGCGCCTCGCGCCTGCCTGGAGCTTCGCGGCTGGCTGGTACCTCGCGCCTGGTTGGCTCCTCCCCACTTGCCGGAGCTTCGAGCTTGGTAGAGTCTCGAGGATGTCTGGCAATGTCCACATTGGACACTCTTATCTGTCCGATATGTTCGCATCTAGCACATCTGTGCCAGGTTGTAGGCCCGGTCTTTCTCCTCATCAGACAATGACGGTGTTCTTGGGGCTGTCTGCCTCTGGCGTTTTTTACGCCTGTTTTGGCATATGGCTCCTGGTTGGCGCTACATTGTCCGAAAGTCCTGAACCTCCACAATAGTAAATCACAAGACTGGAGGAGGGTGGAAGAAATTCTTCCACTTTGAGCTTTGGCCTCTCCGGCAAGGGGAGGTGATTGTAGTCAGCTACATCCAGTATACGATAGGATATCTAACAGTACGAGAGATAAGAGTCTTCCTCAGAGGAGGATCCTTCTTGAGTACTTCCCTTGCTCACGAGATCTCTTCTTACCTGTTGAAGGGGTTTCTCGTTGCAGAATCTTCCCTATCCTTGTCCGAAGGAAGGGAAGAAGCCTGGAAGTCGAAGGAGACTCAGAGCTGAAATTGGGAGGACTCCTGATTTCTAGCTCTTTATTGTATCCCTCTGAACACCTTCTGGGAAGCATTTTGAGCCGTCATCGCTTTCCAAAGACTCTGAAGGCAAACGTTTGAACCATTCTACTGTAGATGAAAATGATATTGTTAAGATACAATAAAGTTTTGTACATACTTACCTGGCAGATATATACTTAGCTATGGACGACCGAGTCTATAGCTAAGTATATATCTGCTGGGTAAGTTTTCATGTACAAAAACGTAAGTACCCTGCCTGGACAACGAAACCTCTATCTGAAAACATTGAATCAGGAATAGGGGTTTTAGTTCTTTTGCCAGACATACTATGCTGGCAAGAACCCATTGCCTAGTCTCCATAGAATCTGATGCGAGATTCCAATGCTCAAAAAAAATTCACTTGTCTTCTTGGTCATTTAGGACCAAGAGAAACAAAGAATTCCCTCATAAAAATTTCTCAAAGAAGTTTGATGAGGAGCAGTTCCATCTTGTCGGAACATGGAATCTGTGGCCACAAAAAAGATCCCATTAGAAGTACATGATATCCTACTCTTGTCATATTGAGGTATCATATAAGATCCCGAAGATCTTAATCCTCTGCTATCTCCAATTCCCTTTGTAGACAGAGTATAGCCTTTTACTGCATTCCTTGATAGCAGACATATACAAAGGTGATTCTTCCCTCTGAAAGAGAAGAAAAAACTGCTATGTGGTTCACAGAGGACAGCTTCCTCATTCCCTCTAGCACGATCTGCAGCAATTCTATGTCTTGGCCATGACTATTGTCATTTACCTTGTCAAATCCTCTCATTCATGTCCACTTCTGGTCAGTCTGCACGCAGACAGACTCAGAGTGGAGAGGTTGTTAAGGTCCATTTATAATAGATGCTGATAGAATATCCAGACTCTCTTGGAAAAAACTTCCAAAACATGTTGTGAGAAGAACGTGACCTCTGTGAATCCAACCTCTCTAAGGCCAAAATGAGGCATAAAGTATTATCCTCTCTTTCTTTGACGCCCTTCATCTTAAATTCTGTAAAGAATTTATATTTAGGGGAAAAAAGACTAAAGTTTATTCCCCTTTCAATAAAATAAAGATGGCGTATATTGCTACCTCTCTTGGTTCGAGGAAAAGGAAGCAGTCTATAGGAAGCCTGTTCGTCTTCTACCTTGCTAAGAGATCTATGAAGAAGGCTTTCCGCAGGTTCTCACAACTCTTTCCAATAAATGTTAGACATACGTTAACAGTTATTGTCGTCGATCGAGAAGGTTCTCTTTGTTAACGCGAACAGGAGCGAAAAAAGAGATTCTCGATGTTCTTTGCGATATGAGAGAGTCGTGGAATTGGCCTAAGTAATTAAATGGGTAACGAAATCAGGAACGAATCTTGCCGTTACCGAGCCTGCTGTCCGAGAGGCTACTGGACTCTTAGGTTAATAACTTGCTAAAACGAGAAAATCTTGGATGGTGCTCTTGGCTCACTGCGCCAGGTTGGCGCTTCTAGCGCTTTGCGCCAGGCTGGCGCTTCCGGCGCATTGTGCCAGGCTGGCGCTTCCTTCTAATTCTTTTTAGGTTATGTGCCAGAACATCTGAGCCTTTATGGTACCCGACATCCTTTCACATGTTAATTCTGTTCTTAGTAGGAAAAAACTTTATATACGTAGTATAGTCCATTCAGGGAAACAAGTTCTGCCACAAAGAGAATGTTTCCCATCCGACTCATCCATCTTCTTCTGAGCAGGTACTCTAATAAGCCATGCTTTCGTAAGCCTGAGAGCATTATATAATATAATGTTCTGCTGTGATAGAATCCTTTAATAATGTTACCTACGGTAAACAGCCTTGAAAGGTTGTAATATCTCTCTTATTGAAAGCTTCTTAGCAAAAAGCATACAATATTTTATTTATGTTAGCTTAACTATCCCCTCAATCCGAGGCTAAGACCGCGATTGTAGGGGAGAGATACGGATAGTTATTCCATCCCGCAGGAGAGAGAGATGTAACAGACCGCTCATGACCGACACCTACATGGTACTGTGTTGGTCTCATCGAAAGCAGTCTCCGTTAGCCGTCTGGCCTTACTCTTCCAGAGTTGCCAGCTACTCCATTTAATAAAGGAATCTTATAAAATTATTATCGAACTTCAGGAAGTTCTTATCAAAGCATATTTAAGCGAAACAAGACTTCGATAAATCTAGAAGCTAAGTAGGTGTTGTCTTAACAATCCCTTTAAGCGTAGTCCTTCCTAGGAGTCCTAGAAGGATACTGGTAATTGAGTTGCACAGCAAAGAAGTAACTACGGTATGTGTTTATGATTTGACCGTATCGTATTCTCATACAGCAGATACTCTACTACCTTCTACTATCTTCGTTCTTTTCGTTAATAGAACGATAGAAAGAGTATATATATCTCCTTAAGGAAGGAAGTTAATCCAGGAACTCTTTAAATCTTCGTGATTTCCTCATAAATCGCGGAAGAGACAGAATTCCTGTTCATCTCTAGGGTTTACGGAAGGAAGTAAATATTTCCTATCCGCCATAATACCCAAACGTCGATGAGATTCTTAAGAAAAAACTCCCAAAGCTCTTGCCTCCTCATAACGAGGGAAGAGCATGGATGAAGGAGAGTGTCCGCATTGAGAGGAACTGCCTAACACAGGAGTCTTCTGAATAATGAAAAGGGGCTTCTCTTAGTATCAGAATCCTTCTGACAAAAGCAACGGCCGCCTGTGCGACATCTTGCACCTTTGCCAGGGGAAAGTTGCTCAAGTTAAAAAACTCAAAGAGGAGCCTCGCGACTGACCTCTCTCTCAAATGAAGATTTTGGAATATTCTGGCGCCTGGATCCTTGCGCCTAGCGTCTGGATAGTTCCACGCGCCTGGAATGTTCCGCACGCTAGAAAGGAGACTCGCTCCTGGAACGTTCCGCTTGCGTGGAAGGTCCCGTGCGCCCTGATAGTTCCGAGCGCCTACTAGTCTTCTTTTAGGAGCCTCTTGCCAGTAAACGTTCAATGGAAGCATCCTTCTGATTGCCACTCTACTATAAGGCTCCTCAGTCTAGCTGTCTGTTTTCTCTTTGAAGGCGCCTTGCGCCAAGAAAAATTTTCTGGAACGCGGCTCGCGCTCAGTTGCTGGAACGTGGCTCGCGTTTATCTGTATGAACGAGGCTCGCGCTAGTCTGTTGGAACGCGGCTCGCTGCTGGCTGTTGGAACGTGGCTCGCGCTAGCTTGCTGGCTGGCTCTCAGCCTCTCGCTCAGTGTTCTCTTAGTTTTCAGAGAACGCGCCAGATCGTCCGAACTCCAAACATGTACATTCTTCGTCTTTTCGGATGTAAGATGAAGAAACGGAAGAAGAGACGCACTTTTTTAAGGATGCCTTTCAATGGCTATCCTTGGCAGTCTGGGACGGTACTACAGAACCTGCAGAGGGGACGCTCGACCGGCAGGGATTCTCTGAAACCTCCGTGCGGCTTTCGACATTCCTTCTCCTCTGGGCTTGTGAGCTTGGAAGAGGTCTAGGCCTGAGAGCGAGACAGAGCCGATCGGATGCACCCTCCACTATTATAGGACACCTTTCCAATGGCGAACTTGGCAGTCTGGGACGTTCTACAGATCCTGCCGAGGGGACGCCTGATCGGTGGGGATTCTCCATAACCTCCGTAAGGCTTTCGACTTTCCTTCTCCTCTGGGCCAGGGAGCTTGGAAGCGGTCTAGACCTGGGAAAGAAACAGAGCCGATCAGAACGCACCCTCCACTGCACTGGGAACACTAAATTCACTTCTTACCTTATAAGAGCTCGCATTTTGAGCTACATCCAATTATCTTCAAACTTATTAATTTGTAGATTCTGTAGAGTAAGAAGGAGATGAGGATGCAAAAACTACTAATACTGTTAATACTCTAACTGCTCGTTAGCACGAGAGCTATTAAAGCTTCTAAAGGAAGGGTAAAAAGTTATATGCTTTCCTGACTTCCTAAAGTAGGAAGTTAGAGTTTCATATTTCCTCAATAAAGTTCTAACACTTATTACACGTATTAATGAATAAATATTAATATTTCCCTTTCTTGCAAACTAAATGAGTGTCTACCGAAAACTTCGGTAGTTACTTCATAAAATCTTCGAAATTTTCGAAGTAAAATTTATTAAAAAGTTAATAAAAGCGTATGCCGAACCAAAGACCCAGTACTTCCCTGCAAAAGACAGCCCAGAAGATCGATGGTGATGAAACACGAAAATCAAGTCAGGAGGTACCGCAAACATTTGTTTACAGTACGGCGACAGAGAAAAATCTGGTTTTAGAAGGTATGGTTCCTATTCCTGCCACCCAGCGGCGGGACGGTAGATCACCTGACCTACCTACCTGTAGCGTGTGCCGCGAAATTCGAATTTCTGTCGGGGAAGACGGAGTCTTAGCTAAGTATATATCTGTCAGGGAAGTTGAATGTATGAAAATATGTTTTCAAATCAGTTTTGAAATCCAATATGGCGGCAATCATGTGGCTGGCTGTTCTAACCACAGACAATCCACCATCTTTCCCAGCCTTCCCAGCACTCATTTGAACAATGTTAGCGTATATATGTAACGTTTATTAAAAAAAGGTTTAAAGAAAAAGTATTTGAGGCTCTAACTCATGAAATTGGGGATGTTGATGAATGGTGGAACAGAACAATGGAAATAATACTGAGGGTTGCTGGAGAAATACTGGGTGAGAGTAGTGGCAAGATGTTCGAAAATAAGGAAACGTGGTGGTTCAGTGAAGAAGTGAAGGATGCAACAAAGCAAAAGAGAGAAGCAAAGAAAAGGTGGGAAGGGACCCAAATGGAAGAGGACTGGATGGCCTATAAGGAAGCAAATAAATTAGCAAAGAAAACTGTAGCAATTGCTAAGGATAGAGCATATGATCAACTTTACCAAGGAAGGGCAAGGAAAGATCTTTAAACTAGCACACATGAGAAATAAGAATACCAAGAATATAACACACATAAGACAGATTAAGGATAAGGATGGAAATATACTGAGAAATGAGAGAGACATAATAAGGAGATGGGAAGAATATTTTGAGGCCTTATTGAATGAAGAAAATGAAAGATCTCTAAGAGGAGACGGACGCACAAATTGTGGACCAGTCACAGAAATAACAAAAGCTGAGGTTAGAGTGGCACTGGGAAAGATGAAAAATAGTAAAGTGGTGGGACCAGATGGCATACCTGCAGAAGCCTGGAAGGCTCTTGATGAGGAAGGAATTGACATATTGTGGCAGTTAATGAAAAAGATTATGGAAAGTTAATGAAAAAGATTATGGAAAGTGAGACGATACCCGAAAAATGGAGAGAAAGTATATTAATCTCAATAATCAGAGAAAGGGCACATACAGTGTTGTGAAAATTACCGACGAATAAAGCTCATGTCACATACACTGAAGGTATTTGAAAGAATTATAGATGAAAGATTACGGCAGCAAGTTTTCATTGGTAGACAGTAACTAGGATTCATGAAGGGGCTTAGTACTGTAGATGGCATTTTTGCTCTGAGACAAATTATGGAAAAGTACAGAGAGAAGCAAATGGTCTTGCATATGGCCTTTATAGACCCTGAAAAGGCATATGACAGAGTACCACTACAGGAAACATGGAGATGTCTCAGGGAGAGAGGAGTGATGGAGAAGTATGTCAGAATAATCAGGGAGATGTATAAGAATGTAAAGACCAGCGTCAGATCTACAGTTGGAAGAACAGAAAATTTCCAAGTTGGAGTCGGGCTACATCAGGGATCTACTCATCTTGGATGTGTTACCAGAGGATGTCACAGATAGGAGCCATCATGGTGTCTGCAGATGACATAGTCTTGGTAGCTGAGAACAGGGAAGAACTGGAGGGGAAACTTGAAAGATGGAGATATGCCTTGGAGAGTAGAGGTTCAAGAATAAGCAGGAAAAAGACAGAATATATGACAACCGAATTGGATGGCGACCAGCAAACAACAATCAAATTAGGCAGAGGAAACATCAAAAGGGTTCATAAATTCAAGTACCTTGGCTCAGTGATTGACAATGAGGGGAACATGGAAGAGGAAATTAACAACCGGATTCAGTGTGGTTCGAACAACTGGAGGAAGGTGTCTGGTGTCATATGTGATAGGAAAATCCCTATAAGATTAAAGGGCAGAGTGCACAAGGCAGTGGTCAGACCAGCAATGACATATGGATTGGAAGCAGCACCTCTAAAGAAAACAGAGGGTAGAAAGCTGAACATAACCGAGATGAGGATGCTTAGGTGGATGAGTATAGAACCCAAAAAGGACAGGGTTAGAAATGAACATATTAGGGGTACAGTAAAAGTCACTGATGCATCAAAGAAAGTGTAAGAGGCAAGGTTAAGATGGTATGGCCACCTGATGAGAAGAGAAGAGCAACACATGGCAAGAGAAGTGATGGACGTGGAGGTGGATGGAACACGAAGGAGAGGAAGACCTAAGACCAGGAGGAGAGATTGCATTAGAGATGATATGAGGGAGAAGGGAGTATGGGAGGAAATGACACGAGACAGAGGTAGATGGAAGAGACTCATTAGAAACGGCGACCCCGAATAGGGATAAAGCTGGGAAGAAGAAGAAGACTCAAGATTGCAGTTGTAATCAGCACAATAAAACAACATTTTGTTGCCTATATTAGTGAAAGTATGAAACTTCTTATTCCCCGGGTCATGGTTTGAACAGAATTCATTTTTACCTTGTAATTGGTGGTTTTATCCTTACTGCCATCACAACTGAAACTCCACAGTGCTTATTTGATTGTAATTTTACACATTTTGGTCTTAATTCACTCCACATTGCACTTGAACCACGTTGCTGTTCCTGGTTCCTAAGCACTCACTCCGCAAAAAGTTACAAGCAGCAGACGACTACTCTCTTTAAGAGGTGCAAAGCTTTATTCCCTTAATTGTCTACTTTATTCATTGTTTAGTTGAACTTTACTTCAAAATGTATATTTAATTCATGTCTATTATCCCTTTTTTGCAACCAAATTAACCTCGAAAAATTACAGATATTTCTGAAGTACGAGCAGATGACGGCAAAAAGATTCATCACTGCCAATCTAGTGGAGCTTCACACATACGCCGATGCATTTACAAACTGTTTCCATGAATTCTAGTTGTCATAGTAATGCAGTAATGATAAAATTGCTGTAATACGTATATATACTACAGATACGCTAATTTCACTTATTTCCCCAGTTTTGTGTAAGTCTTATACCCAGTTTGGAGGGTAAACACATACCAACTGACAACACTGATAAACAATTGAAGAGCGCAAAACGCCACAAAGAATGCCGTAGTCCCTTTAGATAAGTACCAGATAAGTACTGGTTAGAGGTCGGGTTTACGATTGTTGTGATGAAAGTGGCCCAGCGTCTTTGGGTAGAAGTGGTGTGCAGATTTAGCACAAGAAATGGGAAGTTTGTTGACACAAGCGACTCAGCAAACATCAAGATGGCGTGAGTCTTCTAAACTTTTTGATTCGTAAGTAAAAATTTTGAAAGCGTTTTGGGGTAGTGTGCATTGCGTTGGCCACACTTTTCATTACCGTCTGTTTAAATCTTAAAATATGGCCTTAATTTCTAACTTTGGAGAAAATATTTACTTCGAAAGGAGAGTAGAGGTCTTGAGCTCCTGTTATCACCACCAACAACTCATGACTGATGACCATCTCCGGTGACAGGACGTGGTAAAGTACTTTTTCGGGGGGTGGCCAAAACCGCGATAGTCGGTGAGTTGGCCAGTCCAAACATACACTCGAGGCTCCCAAAATGCATGAACGCATAGGGGACTGCAAAATGATATCCGTCCAAGGGTGATGTTACGATGGTAAGGTGATATTACAATGGATAAATAGACTAGACCTTGAAAATAAAATATAAATCCAGATAAATCTGACAAAGAATTGTTCAGTAGGGGTTCAATGTCTTCTTTAAATATTTCTGAAGTTCACTTTGTTAGCAAATGAATGCATTTAGATCTGAAGTTCACTATGTTAGCAAATGAATTAATTTAGAGGTAATTGTACAGAAGCAGTCCGCATGGACTGCAAGGAACGTAACCGCGGAAACGACATCCACTAGGGATTGGGGCGTCCAATGTAGTATTTCGCTGTGTTTAACTAGTACTGCCCCCTGGGGGTTAATTACAGTCGTCCGAATAAATATTAACTAAAATTCTTGTTCAGGAGGTAGGCTAAAACTGCATAGAAAAACCGCAATTGGCATAGTCTAGGCCGCCACGGATTAGTACCCTATATCGACCCATTTAGCCTAGATAGGCTACCTAGTAGAGCCACAATATCCTAGTACCTAACCTAGGGTACCTAGCCTAGCCGCCTAGAGTAGAGGGATCACAGAGGAAGAGCAGGGCTTTTTTGGGTGGGTGAACGCACAAAAGTGAAATACAAAAACATTGATCCCATTGATGCTTCTAATAATTAAAGTGAGTTTAGGACGGCTCTCAAAATATTATATCATACGCTTGGGTTATCCTAGGTGAGGTTGGCTAACAAAATGAACGTCAGAAGGTCCAAATTACGCATTAAAACATGGGAAATAAAATATTTAATTCAACAATACAATATCTTTAAGCGTAAAATGTTTAGAATTTTAAGCTAAGGGTAAAATCTACATTTTAGCCTGGTTAACGTAACCTCCTAGGTAGTACCTACCTACTACCACTAGGCTAGCCTACTGAAAACGAAAATCCTTTCTCGTAGCTTTTACCATTTTATCATTTCGAAGGAGTTGACATGATGCAAGGCACGATAAAAGCCCTCCTAAGAGGATAAACTTTATCATTGTGTTGGTATTGGAACGCACAATGGTCTTCTCAATTACGTCCGACCACAATTTAACTGACAACAACAAATCGAGGTCGAGGTCTTCTCCCTCAGCAAGTCAGCTGATCATGATTCATGACGACATAGTCACGTGCGTTTTTTTATTTTTCTTCTTCTGCTACTAGAGATTCTCCTGAGTAATTCCTTTTCTCCAACGTACGTTTTTTCCATCAACAACTGTTTAGGCTTTAGCCCTAACTTTTATCACTTCAGTAACATCTGCAAAATTAAAAAAAAAAAAAAAAATGTGCAGTAGGCCTACTTTTAGTTGGTTTGTTTTGAGAGCCACTCTTATCGGCGCTCTTTCGGGCTATTGAGCGAGTCCTTAATTTCTACTTGCATATTATTTCATTTTGTATTGAGTAAGCTTTTGGAACAACTCTGTTTTAATTTTCTTCTAGAATACCGTTAACTTAGCATATTTTGTATACCTTGTGGCAGTTTTTAAATTGTCGCAATGATCTATCTACCACATGTTCAACGAAGTCTGTTCAATTGTTATTTGGTGACTATCGCACTACTTTTTGAATTCTGCTGTAGTACTTATAAGAGTTTATGTTTATAGATTCACGTTTCATAATTACTCTTGTTCATTATTAGGTTGTACGTACATTTCCAAACTGCCAAGGGGAAAGAAAAACAATCTTGTATTTTGAGTTTTCCCTCCAATTAAATATTCTAACGACCGTACCCTGATTCATGATTGCTCTTGCATGGCAATATTTACAATTTTCTTTGTTGTTTTACCATGCATGTTTTATTCGTGCGAGGTGCTGTTGAATTAAATTTGTATACGGCCTTGTCAGCATCTTTTTCATATGTTTTATTTTTATTTTTATTATTCTTGCCTTTGCTCTATGACAAAATTTCTGAAAATTATGGTGTTTAAGTAGCATACTTCAAGTGCGGCTTGTCATACATAACTTCATTTTCTTCCCTGAAGTAGCACAAGAAGATGCACAGTCGTCATGAAAATACAATTCCATTTGTGACCACTTTGCAGTATGACAGAATCATATTAACAGGTTAAAGATATGGTCAACACGGAATCACTGATCTATTAAATAATAGCAATTTTCAAATACGTAGTGATGGTACTTATTAAAGGTCATTATCATAACCCTGCCTTCATTCTTCATTTTTAATAAGAGCCGGTGTTAGGAGAGGCTGGCTGCAGCCTTGTCATATAGACTAGCAAGCTATCAGCAACGGCAAGTCTAAACGTGGATTTTGTGACGCTGTTACACAGTAAAACATCCTCATACACATTTAATTTAATATGATAATGACTACAATACTGAAACAGCGGATACAGTAATATATTGTACAAAAAAGCAATTAACTCACAGTGTCGTAATACCTGTCAGAGGACTTTCCTCGCATCAACTATCATTGACAAGTGGATTTTAAATCAGGAAAAAAAGAAAAAAAAAAAACTCTTTAAAGCCACCAAGAGCAGAGGTCTCGATGTGTCATCATTCCCCACAAATTAGTTACGAGGTTGCTGACACCCTGAGCAAAGCAGGACATTCCATTGCAAGTAAATATTTAAAATTTTCCACAAAGGAAGAACGCATGCTATAGTATGAGCACTAGAGTTTATATAATATAAACTAGTGAAAGATGATATTTTAACACAAGATCAAAATTTTAAGTCCTTTCATTGACAAAACTGCTAGGCAGTGTATATATATATATATATATATATATATATATATATATATATATATATATATATATAAACCTTCTTATCTACGTTACTATTCACAATCTCCAAATTTTTTGTTGTCCGAAAGGAACATTACCGGTCCATTCATTTTGCAACGAAGGTTTGGCGGTGGGGTTTTCAGGAAACTTTCCAGGTCATGATAGTATCTATTTTCACTTCTCCTCCAGCTGAAATAATTTTGCTATCAAACACTGAATAATCAGTTTTAATGATACTGAACAGCCTGCAGCAAATTATGTTTTAAATTTATATATTACGTTTAAATCCACCTACAAACAAACCCAATGTGATAGTCAACGCATTCAAACAAAGCATCCTGGATTTATTTCATGAAAGAATGGACAGTACTGCTAAAAATTCAAACTGCTCACCTCGACTTCAACAGTGCAAAATCTTTCATGGCACGTTCTATAGCTCTCTCTTTTCAAGATCATTTTCTATTGATGAAATTGGCAAATAATTTAATGTCAGGCGCCATGGACTACACGAGTACGCCCTTATAACCTTGACGTCCTTAATGCAGCCTTTAGATTTTGCATATCCTGCGACTTACCGTTGAATTGACGGATTCTAAAACAAACTTTGAATCTCTAATAAATTATTCTCTTGCAGTCATTGTAAGTTCAGCCTTAATTCACACCCATTATTATTACCGCGACTTGTCATACTAAGATCATTCTATTTTTATTTGGCAAAACTTGTATGTCATCTTAATTTAAAATCCCCTACGTGTTAATGAAACAATTCAAATCTGTTTGCAAAAGAATTAATATCACTGAGCATTAAATGAAACAAATTAGTATTTATGAAAATGAATTCGGGGCTATTGGTAACCTCACCAGCTAGGACACTCTATGCTTTTTTTTTTTTTTTTTTTTTCGTTTTGGCTTATTCTTTTACTTTAAAATTGGTCTCTTTCTGATTCCATGGGTAATACATTTTGCAGACATCAGTGTTCTTTCATATTCGCCTGGATGATCATCAATTATTTAATTAGTGACGCTATAGTCCTTATCTTTTTTTTTTCTTTTAAGATTTTGATTACTGTAACTGAAGGAGTTAATAATCAGATTCTAAAAAAATTGCATCCACTCATTTAATGGTTATAGTTTGGATTTTGCTTCATTTTTTTATTTGCACACTATCCAAGTTGCATTTGGAAATTTCTCGCACATAATGTGAAGCTCCGGGCGATTGCCAGAGTTGTCGGCCCTATCCTTCTTATGTCAATGTTTGCTGAGTTTTTTGTTGTTCGAGAGTGTGGATTAACAAGCTGCTGCTATAGCCTGGTCCGAAGGCCAGGCGAGATTATCTGGTCGAAGGTTTTCAGGCAATTATCTAGGCAGTCTTCCGTGGAGGTCTCCATTGCTGAAAGGTGATGGGGTGTAGCTACGGTAGATTTCTGAGAAAGTCGTCACAGGAAGCAGTAAAACATCTCATGGTCTTCTGAGTAAAACTCATCCATAGCAATTACAACTAAATGAGCAGAACAATAGTATTTTGGTCCACCGTTGACAGAATGAAAAATTATCTCCTCGAACTTATGTTATCAATCCTAGTACTGTGAATACTTGGTTGAGAGTGTATTGAAACTATTTTATTTGTTCATGGTACTGATCATAACAGTGAAAGTACTTCATTATTACAAAAAGCTTAAGCCATCTTTGAGTGATGTCAACTAAATCCCCCAGATCCTTCATGACAAAGTTTGCCAGATATAGATATTTATGTAAAGATTCCAGTTGGTCATTTCTGAAGAAAACCGGAGAATCCTCAGAGTGACCGAACAAGAAATAGCAATGTCATGCATTGGGTCTGGGTTTCATTACAAATATCACATTCGTCTATATATCCACAGCAGGTATTTATTCCGAGCTAGAGGCTCTTCGGTGAAAGGAAGATTAAAACCCTTTTAAAAGTGTTGCAAGGGGTTTTTATTGTCATTCCACTGACAGAGCATCTAACTGGGAGAGAGTTCCGTTATGTTCAGCACTTCAGTGTAGGTATCAGAATGATACAGGAAGGGAATGTTACCTTTTTCAGGGTGCGTTGAGAGAGCCATAGTTATGTGACATGTTACCCCATAAGACAGAACTGCTGTATGAAGCATCAGTACTGTGAAATATCAGTCAAATGAAAGGAATTGCCTCTTTTATATTGCTTTAAGAAGACTTTCCGATAGTTTGCCCTATCAAACACATTTCTCTCAAGAAAATACAAAAATAAATGGGAAAAATTATAGTAATCTTCCAAGATATATATACATATATATATATATATATATATATATATATATATATATATATATATATATATATATATATAAGGAATAAGTAGACCAGTACTAGAGTAAACATTCTTTATTGTGACTAGTTTCGAGGCTGTAACATACCCCATCTTCAGGCTTCTAAAAGGTACTAAATAAATACAATCTAAAAAGATGAAGAAGAAAAACATTCTCTGAAATAAAAGTAAATTATCAAAATTACTTTTGGAATTTTATCCTCAAGTAAGTCTCAGGGTCATATTCAGGCCTAAAAGTTTAATGTAGTGCAAAAGTTTTTCAAGTATAGATTCTTTTTCTATATAAGCCAGTCGGTCTAGTGATGTGGAGCTAACCACAATGGAAACATTATATACCATCAGAGAAAAATCATCACTTTGTGGTAATGGCCAGTACGTCGAGTTGCTTTGTTTTTAATTCTTTACATTTGGCTCTCATTCCTCTCTTCACTGCCTATCAGTTTTTTAGGCCTATGATGGGGTATGTTACATCAGCCTCGAAACTGGTCGCAATAAAAAATGTTTACTCAAGTACTGGTCTACCTACTACCTATTCCTTATTCGATTCCACTTTTTACGGAATTCTCCTGCATCAATTTATATACATATATAAACCAGAAAATGTCTGTTTGTATGAACCAGTGGCGGAACTAGGTCATTATGGGCCCTGGTGCCAATTATTTGAGTGGGCCTCTATCATGAAAAGGAAAATTAATTGCCATTTAATGATGATACTATAGTATAGATAAGAATAAAGACTACTACTACTACTAGTGTGATCATCATTATCATATATATTTTCATTATTTCTATTACCTAAACATATTTACAAATATATTACCAAATCAATCTACTAAGACATTATGAAGGGGCCAGATGGGCCCCTAATCAGTGTGGTTCCTGGTGCACTATATAATTGCACCTTTTGCACCCCCAGTAGTTCCGCCACTGGCATGAATGCTATACAAATCCTCATTTCTTGACCGATTTTAGTGGATTTTAAATGCAAGTCAATATCAAACAGGGGAAGGTCATGCTGAAAACAGAATTAAAATCTGACTATTGGTTGAGTAAAGGGGGCGGTGGAGGGGGTGAAATATAAAAATGACCGAAAACATATATTGGTGTCTAATCCATTGTTTTCGAGGTCGCCGAGACAAAAAATGACACTCCTGATGCCCTTCAAGTCTAAGTTCCGCCTTGATGAGGTGGGGGTGAAAAAGGGTGGTGGTGGGCAAGTAAAAATAACAGAAAACGAGATATTAGTGTCAACCGAAAATACAGACATGAGTCCAAGTTCAGTCCTGATATGAATGTGGGGTGAGAAGGGGTAAAAAATAAAATGTGAAAAATGACGGATATTAGTGCCTGATCCTTAGTTCTTGAGGTCACTGGGATGAATAAACACTCACATGTCCCTCAAGTCTAAGTTCAGCCCCAATATGAATGGGGGTTGAGAAGTGGTGGAATATATAAGGTCAACAATGCTGAACAATGTAACAGAAGCAACTATCCTAACAGGGAAGGGAGAGCGTGAGAAAAAGAGAGAGTAAGAAGTGTGTGTGTGTGTGTGTGTGAGAGAGAGAGAGAGAGAGAGAGAGAGAGAGAGAGAGAGAGAGAGAGGGTCTGGGAGGAAAGAAAGTTTATTGGTTTTCATTCAGAGTTTTCCCAGGCAGTGCTGGGTTGGTCAGCTAGTAAAACGTAATTATGTTGTATACACAGCATTTTTCAAAGTCTAGTGGTATAAGGTCTAGTATACAGTAGGTCTATGATCCGTTAATCTGAAATTCAAACTTCCAAAGAATATATACATTTTCCTATTTAAGTTTTCATTCAATAAATTACTTACACAAGTTTACAACAAATCAAGAGCTACATACATTTTCATTTAGAATACATTGCTGTCAATGTTACAAAAATTCTTGTGAAATTCTTTAACAATTTGTCTTTCAAAATGGCTTTGATATCTCTTTGTTTTTTTTATAATGGAAGCTTTTATTATATTTATAATCAAACGTCCAGGCACATTTTTGTCTTTGAACAAACATATACATATATATATATATATATATATATATATATATATATATATATATATATATATATTTACAATATAACTTGATAAAATTAAAGTTGCTGTGTTCCTTTGTTTCTTCGATGCCTGTGGGAAATCAAAATACACCATTCTATTGAAATTACAATTAAGAAAATTGCAAAGAAGCTTCAAAACTCATTTCAATTTCCAAAGTACACGGCCTTCATTCGAAAAGAAGAGTCAAAACCTAATGGAAAATTTATAAAGGGCAGAACAGTTATGAGAAAAAAACAAATAAATTAACAAATCAAAAAGTAAATAAATAAAAAAGTAAGTACTACGTCATTTATATAATGGGAGCGGGTCTATGTTCCCCTGGTCTTATGTTTCAGAATTTTTATGTCCCCCTGGTACTATGTTTCCCAGGTTCTATGTTCTTCTGGTCCTATGTTTCCCAGGTTCTATGTTCCCCGGGTGCTATGTGCCCAAGGTTCTATGTGGCCTGTTTTAGGTCTGTATAGGTGCATGATACTGTCACCTGACCAGTGACATGCATATGCATATGCCGTATTTTTGGATGTAATGTGCCGCCAATATACTCCATACATTAATTCAGGATTATTATAGATAGAATTAGGTTAATAAAATGCCAGTTTAACCATAATTCTGAACGATTTTTCTTCTAGTGCTGAAATAGAATCATGTAAACTTGCACAGTGCTGCCACCTACCGTCACCCAGAAGAAACATAATCAACCGGCTGGGTCAGCTTTGGCGGTTGACTACTGTCACTACTCATACCCGAAACCGCCGGAGATCTTTGTCTTAACAATTCGTTCGGTTTTTCGCTCATTTCTACGTTCATCGTCTCATTTACCTTCACGTTAATGATGTGTTTCTATAGAGATGTGTGAGAAAACAATAGAATACCTAATTACAATGTATTTGCAGTATTGTAGTTATATAAATCAAAATATAAATAGAAATATTTTGAAAATAGAGAGCCTGATTCGTTGGTAGTTAAGTAGTGCTAATTAGAACTACTTTAGAAATTATAATATATTGATATATACTTTTATGATTCTGTACT
Organism: Macrobrachium nipponense; assembly: GCF_015104395.2. Taxonomy (NCBI): domain Eukaryota; kingdom Metazoa; phylum Arthropoda; class Malacostraca; order Decapoda; family Palaemonidae; genus Macrobrachium; species Macrobrachium nipponense. The sequence continues at coordinate 5,038,092 of NC_061106.1, read as the reverse complement.
TCGTAGCATAACTCTTAATGCAATGTAAGATGTCTCACATGCATAAAAAAAACGAAGTATATAGTATCATTCGTTCATGACAAATAAGGAACAGAAATATTTACCAATTCTTCCGAGTATTTGTAAAATTGTGCTTATCCTTTTGAGTGGCAGTATGCATAGAGTGTAATCATTGACATAATTTGAATATTGTACATTAAATATTGTAAATCAAATAGACAATAAATAAACACAGGATGAAGGAGAAGTAAAACAGAAAAATATATTATTATTATTGTTATAATTCTGAAGATAAACCCTATTCATATCACCGACCAAAAAGTGATGCAATCACAATAGGGGCAGTGAAGCCCAGCCACAAGAGACAGATGTGGAAGTCAAGGGATACAATTTAACTGACAAACTGACACTCAGTAAGGTCTGAATGGTGTAACAGGAGGGAAAATCTCGTAGTCGCAGAAAATTTTCCTTTTCATCATAATATATCAGGTGGGTGGTTAGTCATACGCTCAACGCCTTCCTTTGTATTCTTTGACCTCCCCATCTGTCTATTGTGACTGGGTTTCACTAGCCCTTTTGTGATTGCTTCACTTATTGGCCGGTGATATGAATGAAGGTTATCTTCTGAATAATAATAATAATAATAATAATAATAATAATAATAATAATAATAATAATAATAATAATAATAATAATAATAATAATAATAGGAAAACGAAACCCTAAAAATAACTGAGTATAACTTGTTTACTTGTTAGTATTTACATATCATCTTAATACTTACAAGTAAACAAGTTATATTCAGTAATTTTGTGGGTTTCTTTTTCCCTCTCCAGAAGAAAACTAAAAAGTTTTCGTTTGGTTTAGTATATAATAATAAAAATAAGTACGAGGATCTAAAGATGGGATTGTGGGAAAACTCCACATATTCACTAAGAAGTAATATCTAGAGAAGCTTGATAGCAAGACTGATGAAAGAATGGATTGAAATGAATTGAATATGGAATTTAGGCCAAAGGCCAAGCACTGGGACCCATAAGGTCATCTAGCGCTGAAACGGAAATTGACAACAAAAAGTTTGACAGGTATACAAAACTTCAAAGCAGTTGCGCTATGAATCAATTGTTGATAGAGGGTGGAAAGTTAGATGGAAGAAAGAGAATATGAAAGGAAGTATAGAAAGAATGGAGGTAGAATAAAAGGCTAAAAAGTGGAGGTGTAGCCAGGGGCCGAAGGGATGCTGCCAACGCCATTTTAGTAACGCCTACAGCACACTACTTGAGGTGCACTGAAGCCACTACCCTCTAAACCTGAAGAGGAAGAAGTTGAGTATATCTCAGTTTAACCAGACCACTGAGCTGATTCACAGCTCTCCTAGGGCTGGCCCGAAGGATTAGATTTTTTATTTTTATTTTTTTTTACGTGGCTAGGAACCAAAATGGTTATATAACAACGGGACCTACAGCTTGTTGTGGGATCTGAACCGTATGATATCGAGAAGTGAATTTCGAATCACCAGACATAAATTCCTCTGATTCCGGTGGGGGAATCGAACTAAGGACTACAGAATCGTCCAACGAGGAACTCATGAGGAGGAGAATTCACGCTGAAATTCAGAAGCGAAAGTCTTGTCAATTACCAGAATGGCATCATAGATAAGTCAGCGTCAAGGAATTCGTGAACAAAGACACAAATCGGAGGCAGCTTCATATTGAAGAGACGGAACACGAGCGCTCAGCGCCGACAGGAAATAGAACAAAAATAACCTGAACAATGCATCCATTGTGACTGGCTACACGATCCACTATTCCATTTCGTTAACGATGATGATTCCCACGTGTCTTGCAACATTTATGAGGCTTGTTTGCAAATTATTTTCGTTGCTTCTCATCCGTGATAATTGACTTTGAAAACGATAAAGGACATTTTGTTTCAGCTAAACTCGTGTTTTTGCAGTGCCAGTTTATGATTAAAATTGGTCGTTTTAGCGTTTGGAAAATGGTATTAAAAAGTGGGAGTGATGGGCTGAAGGTGTAGAAGGTTCCTATCATAATTGCAGCTGAGGAATAAGACATAATTATAGATAAAATCATGAATCGCTGTATAATAAAATAATTTGGTAACATCCACACGAAAGATAAAATCCCTAAACATATTTTTCCAGCTAGGAAAATGGATACAGATTTTCAATATGAAACGGCTGGATCATTATACAGGAAATAACATTTTTTTTCCAACATCTGAAGAATCTATAATCATTATTTTTCGTGGAGGAAGAGAATGCGGTGAAATTATGCAAATATCTAACAGTTCAGAGACGAGGCCATTTCCGAGAACAAAGCAAGGTCTAAAGACCTTGGAGCTCCTCAGCAGCGTGGTTGATATGGTGTTAGCGTTCCACCTCGATGGTCGCGTGTTCGATACTCGGCCATTCCATTGAGGAGTGAGAGGTGTGTATTTCTGGTGATAGAAGTTCACTCTCGACGTGGTTCGGAAGTCACGTAAAGCCGTTGGTCCCGTTGCTGAATAACCACTGGTTCCATGCAACGTAAAAGCACCATACATAATAATAATAAAGACCTTGGAACAAAGGACCTTTGACATGAGCGAACGATAAATTTATGAGGTAGCGCAACAGTAGGTATACTACGTCTGAAAAGCCTCCATTCTTTACCAGTGGGTCGTTCTTTTCTTGATAAACGACTAGTTTGCTATACTGCAAAGATAGTCAAATGAAACTTTCCTAGTTCCTCGTTGGACGAGTGGGTTACGTACCCGCCTACCGATTCGGTGGTCGCGAGTTCGATTTCTCGCTCTGCCATTAAGGAATCAGAGGAATTTATTTCTGGTAGTTAGAAATTCATTTCTCGACATAATGCGGTTCGGATCCTACAATAAGCTATATAGGTCCCGTTGATAGGTAACCAATTGGTTCCCAGCCACGTAAAAATATCTAATCCTCCGGGCCAGCCCTCCCTAGGAGAGTTGTTGTTAACCAGCTCAGTGGTCTGTTTAAATTAAGATATACTTCATGAAAAGCTCCAAAAGAAACAAATGGAAAATAGGCGTCAAGATATAATTGATAACAAAATTATTTACTTTTATTCATCAATGAAATAAATTGACACAATAACCTCCATCTTTTTTCTGTAACATAAATTTTTTTTTATCTAAGCTAGTGAACTTATATTCAAGTGCAACTTATGAGTGTCATTCGGAATGTAAACATTTATAAGTTATGAAAAATAATACTTCTTATACAACCAAACCGAATAGATAAATAAGCAACTGTTGTCAGCAAATATGTCAATAATGATATATTCTACTTAATTCTAGGAATTTTCTTTGCTCTTATTTCTGTGGATATTTCAAATGTTTATGTCCTGCCAAGATAGACATAGAGACCAAGCAAGCACTCTCAAGTTAGACGTAAGACATACGACCTAAAACATCAGTTTGTTTGTATGGTGTTTTTTTACGTTTTTACTTGTATCACCAGAAATACACATCTCTGATCCCTCACTGGAATGCCTGAGAATCGAACTCGCGGCTACCGAGGTGGCAGGTCAAGACCAAACCGATCATCAACGCATTCAGCATCGTCTCTTTCGCAAGAGATGTTATTGTATTCTACCTAATTCTAGGAATTTTCTTTACTCTTATTTCTGCGCATATTTCAAATGTTTATGTCTTGCCAAGTTAGACATAGAGACCAAGCAAGCACTCTCAAGTTAGACGTAAGACATGCGGCCTAAAACAGAGGTCAGAGATTCATCAGCATCCTCATCAACTCATTCAGCATCATCTATTTTGCAATATGTTTATTGAGCGTCCCAACGAATAAACATTTCTGATCTCTCAGGTACGGGAACTGTCATCGTCCGTTTGGCTGACGTGAACGACAACGCCCCGAGGCTCCCCAAGAAGATATGGGAAGTCGAAGTCAACGAAACGTGGGGAGCCGGCCCTCCGGACAACGCCACTCTGCTTGAGATCTCAGTCAGCGACCAGGATACTGCCAATTACTTCTTTTACAGGGTATGGAGAGAGAGAGAGAGAGAGAGTTTATTCACATTTGGTATGATTTATGATGAAGTAAATTTGATCATTACTAGGCAGGTGGTTCTCATTTATGGACATACTAGTACCTGCTTGAATTTTTTTTTCATTCTTAAGTGTTACTCTAATCGCGAGGCTAATTTAATAAGACATGGTACTTTACTGATCTATTGTAATAAAATGTAATTCGATTATAGGTGTTTCATATATATTATATATATATATATATATATATATATATATATATATATATATATATATATTATATAAAGGTTTTTTTGCCACGAAGGAAAAAAATGAAAAAGCGAGATAGCCGAGTACTTTCGGTCCTATTTGGACCCTTTACTGAGGCAAATTGATTTTACAAAGAACACCATAGTCAAAAGAAGGCTTAATATACAAACTGACACTACCAGATTAGCCATAAGGGCGATTTTCACTCTACAGAGAGGAGGAGTCGCCATAGGCTAGCCACACCTTGAAGGATATACCCGCAGTAAACAAGTGATTCTTCCAGAAAACAGTACATTTTGAAAACAACACGGGAGCATATACAATTTAATATCATGAATTTTTACACAAATTTTCCCAACAAAAATTATTATTAATGAAAAGACGAAAGAAAATATAAATATATATATATATCGAGCAAGAGAAAGAGGGAGAGAGAATATCGAACCAGAGAGAGAGAGAGAGAGAGAGAGAGAGAAATAATAACTATATACATGTGGGACTAATTTATTAGTTCATTTATTTTGAGGTCCTTCATAAACATCTTACAAATATATGGGTCCAAATAGTACATTCCCAGACTAAGATTTAGGTTGTTTTTATTAGTGATTTGTATAATTGCCGATTCCAGTAAATTTCTTGAAACATAATCATTAGATCTAGCAATTACCGAGGTATCACCCCAATTAATACAATGAGATTTTTCACTCAGATGGATAAACAGTGCATTTGAAGTCTGGGCTGTTCTAACTGAATACATATGCTGCTTAATCCGAACACATAAATTTTTATTTTTCTAGACTGACCAACGTAAAACGATGGGCAATCCTTACAAGTAATTTTGTAAATGATGTTGTTATTTGTTATGGGACTATTCTTAATTAGCATATCTTTAATGGTATTGTTATAAGAGAACACTACATTAACATTAAACGATATAAATATTGATTTTATGGTTTCAAATCCACGAAAATAAGTTAAGCTAAGTGCATTTTTAGGCATTTCTTTTTCATTAATAGCAACATTATAAAACTTTTTATGAGCTTTTTGATAACATAAATCAATTAAATGAGGTGGGTAGCAGAGATCGTTTCCTATCTTTTTTATGTATTCTATTTCTTGGTCCAGGTATTGTGGACTCGTGATACGCAAAGCGCGTAGGAACATAGAAGAAAAAATTGAAATTTTAATATTAAGATGGTGGCCAGAATAAAAATGTTCATATGTTAAATTATTTGTGGGTTTTCCATAAATACTGAATTTGCATTGGAAAGATTCTCTATGTATTAATACATCTAGGAAAGGGATGACATTGTTATTTTCAATTTCAACAGTGAATTTTATGGATGGCACTAAATTATTCAATTTAGACAGTAAATCACTTACATCGATACCACCAGGTAAGACTACTAAGATATCATCGACATATCGGTACCATTTTAAGGGGATAAGTGTGATATTCGGGAGGTGTTGTCTCTCAAAAATTCCATATATAAGTTTGAAAGGAGAGGTGATAAAGGGTTACCCATGGCCATACCAAATATTTGTTGGTAATATTCTCCATTAAAAATAAATCTGCAATCACAAATACATAACTTAATTAAGGAAATTATGTGACTAACGGACATAGGCAATTCATGCAGTACAAGTTCATTACTTAAATATTCTAGCACAGAGTCAATAGGGACTTTTGTAAACAAAGAACAAACATCAAAACTGACAAAAATATCGCTAGGGTTTAGTACAATGTTATTTAATTTTTCCACAAGATCAAGAGAATTCCGTATGTGTGAATTAGATACAGTTCCTAGTAGCGGGGATAACAGTTTAGTAAGATATTTAGATAGTTTATAAGCAATTGATCCTACAGTACTAATAATTGGGCGCATAGGTTTGTTTTCCTTATGAGTT
>NC_061106.1:5011891-5026891 GCF_015104395.2 Macrobrachium nipponense | reverse complement strand
TTCTTTTTTTTCTTTGTGTTGGGGTAATGGGGGTGAGTTTGGCCTTGAATAGGAAAGTTCAATGCCATGAAATCAGCTGATAGCCACTGGGTGATGATATGATATGCCCGTAGGGTTTCTTTTAGAATGATTTTTTTTCTTTCTTTTGCGTGAAGAGAAAATGAAATGAAATGCATATGAATATGGTACAAGTTTTCCTTGCGCTTTGGATAATGCTTTTATGCAGTGATAGAGGGTATAATTATAATTGGGGATACAGAGATTATTTAATAATGGGGATTTGTTTGAGATATGGAGGCTATTTTAAAATGGTGATGATTGGTGATGATTGGTGTTGTACCTGGTGATGTTAAATGGTGATGCCATTGGTGATAAGTGGGTGCTTGGTGCTGCTAAATAGTGATGATACTGGGGAGTGCTAATTGGTGGTGATATTGGAGTTATGGGGGTGTGGCAATGGTGATAAATATTGGGGAATAGCAATATTAATGCTTTTACTGGTGTTACTGGAGATATATTATGGAGAATTATTATGGAGAATTATTACAGAGAATTATTTTATGGAGAATTATTATTGTGGGGAGATATTTAAGTAGAATTATTATGGAGTATTATTATTATTACTGGAGATATTTTTGGGGATTCTGTCAGAGTTCATGGTGGTAATAATTTTTGGGGAATGTGTCAATGATTTATGGGTGGTGATAACAATTTCTGGTGGATTTTGGTGAATTTGTTGATAGCAATTTTGGTGAATTTGTTGATAGCAATTTTGGTGATACTAGCGATTACTGATAGTCGGTGATTCTGATACTTAATACTGGTGAATGGGCAAGTACTAATTTTGGTGATACTGGCGAGTGCTAATATTGGGCGAGTACTGATATTTGCTAACACTGGTGATACTGCTGATACTGATATTGGTGTTATTTTTTATACTAACATGGTTGTTGTAATGATTATTAAGGGTGGTGATGTTTTGTGGATATGGGAGGTACCAACCACAGACTTGGAGTCATTGTTCGGGAATGTGTTTATAATTTCAGCTGTTTGATGCTGCAATGAGATTTAGGAGAGCATTTGTGTTCTGGAAATGTTGGCCTCTTGCACAATTGTGTTTGTTGCAATTTTGCCAGAGATAGGAAACTTGGTTAAGTTTCTAGTGGCCAGTGCTGAGGTGAATATGAGGCAGTCTTTGCTTAGACACTTTGAATTTGGAGTTTTGTTGTAATGAGTTGTGGCACACTGGTGATTTTTTCTAGAATTTTCGGCAATTTTTATTTATTTTGCCGAGTTTTTGCCCTTTCTTAGCAGTTATGCTAAACAGAGAATGTAACATTAAGCTCCTTAGAGAGGCTTCTTGGAGTTATTTTACAGTAGAATTGGAGATATAATATTTTGGCCATACGATTTTTTATTTTTTTGGAGATAGTCCACAGTTTAGGCCTATGGTGGCGAGAGCTATGTTTAGTTCAATTATTTTTGCAGCCATTTTTGTTGCAAATGGAAACCCTTGCGAGAGGAAATATGTGGCAATATTTTTGAGTGTGTCAGCTTGATGCTTTGAGTGCATTTTTCGGGGATGGAGTTACATTTTTGATTACCCTGCTTGGAGGTATAATATTTTTTGGAGACTTGTTTTATTCCACGTGGGGTTATTGGCGAAATGGATGGAATTATTTATATTGCCTGGGTGGTATTATTATTAATATGGTGATATATTTGAGTGGCATTACTGTGTTGCAGTTTTATGAATTCCTATGGAGATGTCACATTTTTTATATTCACCAGTGGGTTATTTTTGGCGGCATATAATTGTGGAATTGTGGTGAGTTTACCGTAGTTTATATCCAGAAGAGGTGATAATTTGTTTTATATACTTGGAATAGTATCATTTGGGAGTTGTCTTTGAAGACAATTTTTGGGGCTTTTTGGAGAATACTGGTGTCAGTATAAATTCTTGGAGAATCATGAGTTTCTGAAGTTGCAAGTCTGACTAGACATATCTATACTGCAGTTCGAGCACCTGACGTGTTCACAGGTGGATTTTTGCTGATAATGCTGTGATGAGTCCGGTTGCTGACTCTTTTCCTTCAGTGTTGATTACTCAGAGTTTTGCACTATTCTGAGAGATGCTGACTTTGGCTTTCTCGGAGATTTACTTCGTAAGGGGATTGTTTCCGGTCGTCTCCTATCGATGAAATTGTTGCGATGACAAATTCCGTAACGATACATGTTGCATTCATGAGGGTAAAGGTTGGATTGTGTATATTATGTATATTATGTGCTTTGTGATGGGGGAAAGTTCACTTATTGTTGTTATCTTTTTTTTTCTTTTTTTTTTCCTACGAGATTTTTCATAATTGGGGTTGAGCTTACATAACATTTCCATTTTGGACAGGAGATATGATTTGTTGGGCTACGTGAATTAGATAATGTGGGTGTTTGGCATTATATTTTGTATTTTGGAGATTAATTATATAAGCAGTAAAAGGGTTTTTGCTGTTAGACAGTAAAGATTTCTTCCTGATTTTGTGGGTTACTGAAATATCAGAGCTTGAGAGAACATTTTTGGTGATAACTTGGGCTGGGTTTGTTTTTTTTTTTACTTGTGAGAATTTGTGAGTTTGAAATGTGATGACATAGGTCCGTAGAGTTTCTGTGAGTCTGAGTTGGTGTGTGTGCTGACTTGTGTGAATTTGGAGAATTAAGTTAGAGAATTTAATATTTTCTTTACGGGGTTATGATAATGATTTATGAGTAAACGATCCTATGGAGTTCCTTCACGAGTTGTGGTTAGAATTAGTTCAGTGGTCATATTGAATGGGGTTAATGGGAAGGAGTTCAGTTAATATTTTCTTGGAATTTTTTTTAGGTCAATACTTGAACAGAAGTATGTCTGGGGTTAATTTTTCTTTAACTGACCGATGACATGACTGACATACTGAACACCATAAACATCGTTCCCCTACACCGCCAGCAAGACGCCCTTCAACAACTGTTGCAGAGATGTTGCTGATGTTTGCCCACATGCGAGAGTTTCAACCAGTCTAAGGAGTTCTACAGCGCTTTTGGACTACGGGAGTCATCACTTGTCTTCCGCAGGGAGGCGTTTCGCCTTTCTACAGCGTGTTTCACGAATCTGTGCAGTTGCAGACCAATCACATACATGGGAGTGTGAGAAAGTTCAAGATGAGGAGATGTGTCAGTTGTTATTACAGCCCATTTGCAAGCTGTTGGAGATAATGTGTGTTAGACATTATGCTGCCAGAGAGGTGCAGTTATTTTTTGTCATAGTGTTTAATGAGCTGGCCAATGTGTTTTTTTATATGTATAAGCTGTTTTGTGTGTGCTGTGGCTAGGCTGGTGCTAGCTCAGAAGTGGCTGAGCAATCTGTTAGATAAAAGAAGGGTTTTGCTGAGATAATATGATTGATAATATATGATGTGATATGCTGTGACATTTCTTAGAATTTGGAGTCATCATTTGAGACAGTGGTCCGAGCGACAGCTTAGGAATGCTAACGCATCTTTCTTTGAGGTGGTGTGATCAAGAGTGCTGTCTTAGCAAATCAGTGCCTCGTCCTGTCACTATGAGAGCTTGATGTAGAGGTGACTTTGAAACTGGTCTCAAGCAGTTTAGGGGTGTGAACAATGAGTGTGAATTAGTACGTGCGAGCCTTTTCCCCCAACATAATCAAATGTAGTGTTACCAAGAAGGGGAGACTATTACAGAGAGAAGGCAGAGCCAGGATGGCTCTGCCGAAGTGTTTTTATGGAGTGACAGTGGAACAGTGCTGAAATGGGTAAGCCTTTTATCTATTTTGGCCAAAGTGTGGCTGGATTGTATTTGAATATTTATTTCAGAGATGTTCTGTTTATATGATCTTTGATTATGCTCTTGTGCTTACCGGAGTGTTCTCCTGTCTTCTAACAGGCGATTCTGGAAGAGGGGAACTGTTCTGGAGAAGAATGGGATTACTATGGAGAAATGGTGTACTGACTTAAGTCCCATGTTGACTGTGCCTAGTGTTATGGCTAAACTAATGCTGGTGTTTGATTAATTACCGAGGGTTATCTTGGTTATTTGGACTTTGGGTTTAACATTTCATTTAATCATTCTGTTAAGAATCTGAGTTATTCAGTTAATACTTTGCTTGTAAATAAATGCATATTTTTGTAATTCACGACTCTGATTTGATGACCTTAGATAATGGAGGGGGGATGTATAACGAGAGAGAGAGAGAAAGATGGATGGAGAGAGAGAGAGAGAGAGAGAGAGAGAGAGAGAGAGAGAGAGAGAGAGAGAGAGAGAGAGAGAATGTATTACTAATTGCCTTTGGCCGCTCTTGGTCCATCGCTACCTTTTAAAATGATAACGAGATGATAATTATCATCTTGTTAAATAATATATATTTATATATATATATTATATATATATATATATATTTATATATATATATATATATATATATATATATATATATGTAAGTGTTTACATAATAAAAATATGGAATGTTAGTCCATATATATAAAAGACTAAAACTAAAGAGGTCAACCAGATTGCTTGCAGGAATGTGATCAGACTAGAGACGCTAAAGATGTCGTATACCCTAAAGTATGTGGTCATTCATTTGTTTTGAAACAGTCCAAGCTCCCTGCTTGAGACAACTACCGCGACCTATAATTCAAACGGCCTACGTGATCTGTAGCGTGTCTCATTTGATTGTGTGTTCGTATGTAACTATGTCATCTGATAGTATGTTCATATGTTCGAGCTACTATCTGCTTCCTTCATAACTTGTAACAGAGATGTAGAAGAGGCAGAACAGAGTTAGCTATCGTCATTAGAAGACCTGTATCTCTTTACCTAAGCTTTATCATGTAGAGAGAACAGAAGTAGCCATCATCATTGGCAGAAGAGATCAAGCTATCGTTATTAGAAGACTTGTACAATCATACCTGATCTTCACCATGTAAAACTTCAGAAGAATATATATATACTTTCGTGTTTTCTACAAGAACCTCCTCACCGATTCATCATGAGTTTATCACATCGTCGTCATAAACAAGAAGATAATCCCGACTTCGTAAATGATCTACAAACCCCAAGACACTCCATTGAAGATGGAAGTGCAATACCAACCGACTTAGCGTAAGATTATCGCAAGTCTAACATTACCTCATAGGGCGCCTTATCATACAAGGCAAAAGCCCTAAAAGTGGTGGCATGCGTACCAGAAGGACTCTACAACTTCTCCGAAGATAAAACAGAATAATAAATCATGAAGTCAACGACGACGAAAGCAGCAGATTCTTCAAGCAACCTAGTATCATCGTTTAGTGAGCGACTTCAGAAAACAACAAGAACTTCACCGACGACGAAAAGCAAGAGATTCTTCAAGCAATTTAGTATCATCGTTTAGTGAATAACTTCAAGAAACAAAACCGACGTGTCTTTTTCCTACGGCAATGCAAGCTTCGTCTCTCATTAGAATCATTCAAGAAAACATCGCTAGTGAGCGTTTCCGGCACTTCAAGAAACAAACCGAAACGCGTCTGCAGCATCGGATCTTCAAGGGCTCGAATCATCGAAACAACGTGCACGGGGGAATTGGGGGGGGGGGCCTGAAAGCAAACCAGGTCATCCGCTAATAGAGAAGGAGGACCAAGGCCGTGTGTCGTTATCGGAACACCGTGACTTCCCACAAAAGCAAGCTAAGTACAATTTTTTATTCATTTGGAGTAACTTTGAGTGTTTCCTTTGCAGGTCGAATTTCGTTATTCCTGTGGCTGAAGTTACGAGACATTCTTAATCTTACTTTTTTACAGAAATTATCTACATCATTGAGATTTCGCTACTGCGAGTTTTTTATCTTTGAGTGTCTGTTTCCAGAAGTTCTACTGAAATATCATAATCATATACTATGTTAATTTTATCATTTTGGGTGATTATTAATCCCTTACGTAACAAATCATATTAAACAGTGAATATGCGTTTACGCAGTGGACGTCTGTATTTATACAGATGCATGGATAGTGTCGTTAAGCACCGTAGTGATTAGAAAACACACAAAAACAAGTGGAACACCCGTACAAATCTAGATACATTAGAGGTAACACTATTTCGGGCCATGACAATAAATGCTCCTTTGCAAAGTCCCGATCGCAGTTTTAGCCTTGATTTTTTGAGTTTGATATAAAATATCGAACCTCAATGACTCAACTTAACTTTAAAAATATGGCTGGATTGCAAGGAATAACATGTCTGTAAAAAACTTTCATCAGGCTAAATGCGCTGACCAGGATCCCTCACTATTTCAAATTTTAGCAGAGAATGAAGTGCAAACAGTTAATATTGAATGCAGTAGTGATAACTTGTCTTATTAGTAATCGCTCAGTTCCTAATAGTTCGTCATTCATTGCTTTATACGTAACCAGCAACATAATGCTAAAAAACACATACGTTGCCGATGGTAATAAAGAGAAGGATCCTAATTATTACAAAAAGAAATAGAAACAGTAGCCCGTTCAGAATCAAACAAGCAAACTCGGTTACTGTGTCACCTAGTCAAGCGGTCAAGGTCAGTCAAAACTGCCGAAGTGTTCAAAGCATAGCAAATTCCACACTATAAGCGACTCTAGCAGAGTGAGGAAAAGCGATGTTGGATCATACATCCCAAATACCTTTTTAAAATTAAAAAGGAATTTCCCTATGCATCACACGACAGTATCAAGTAATCAGAGCAGGTTCTAGTAATTTTAATACATTAAGTTATAATAAATACTGGTGGATTAAGCCCAACTGTACGCGCCGTAAAAATTAGAATATCTTGTTTTATTCCTTTAGTAAACGTAATATCCTGTATTTACGGACTCACCGTCTGTTGTTCGAACTTCCCTAATGAGAAGTCCGGATAAGAGAGCGCTTACAGATACCTCTATAGTTTATAAAAAAACAATTGATCTGTATCCAGTGTAATTGTAAGATCCATCTAGGGGTATACAAAATATTATCTTACATCCTGCAAAATAAGGCGTGTTTATCAAAGGGAAATCCTATAAACCTTCAAACATATTAAAATCCGTTTGAACAAAAATGAGACAGTTAATCAAATAATAACTTATATAAAGGGACTATACATTTGTCTCATAAATCGTAACATTGTTCAAATGACCCAACAGAATTCTCCCACAACCGCAGTCACACTTTGCACGCAAAATCTCGAGAAGCATGCACCCTCGAATGTCTTAGTGCGTGTAAAAAGACTGCTGGGAAATGAAATTTTAATCCTTCCCGACACTCTGAAATATAACGATTTCCGCGAACAAAGCCCTAGACACGGTTGACACAGCAACAAGTTAATCTAGTGATCCACAAACGTATACATATCCGTGGCTATCCGGAAGTTATAAATATCGCATTTTTTTTATTGTTGCTAACTTTTAATCCCGCCCAATCAGTCGTGGATGAATCTCTCTGTTAATCTATCTAAAGTAATATCCGTAAAGTCATTCAAGCAGAGGTGATTCAGTAGAAATTTTTTTTATCTTTTATCTGAATACCAGGAAGTTTCTCCACTAGCGAGTGATCTCTGGAAAAAAAACGGATGTAATTTAACACAAAATACGGTCTAAGGACAAACATAAAGCTATATACGTACCTTCGTGTAGACTCTCAATGAAATTTCAAAATAGAGATAAATGACGAAGTTGAAAAATGTTAGTAATAGGAGTCATTAGGAAATCACATAAGCCCATATAATTTTTCCCTCAAACGTCATGCCATAAAAGATCGGACTTGGCTTATCTGCGTAGATTTCTGCGCTAAACAAGGAAAAGACTCCGATAGTTTCAAAGTGCCATGTACCGACGACATCTTATCTCTGTTAGGTTAGAATAAATTTTTCACCAGCTTGGATTTACTTAAAAGCTTTTACCAGATACCATTACCTAAGTGATTGTACCTCACACACCGTTTTCAGCACACTCAGGGGACATTATCAATTTTTACGTATGCCTCCGGCTTACGTTGCGCCCCAATTACACTACAGTGTTTGGAGACTTTTAGGGGATAACCTACATGCCTATATGGATGATCTTGTAATCTTTTCTAATACCTTAGAAGTACATTCACATAAACTAGAGCTAGTGCTACAGAGACAAAGACAAATAATCTCAGAGTAAAATATCTAAATGTGAGTTTTTTTAAAAAAAACCGCAACATGTTTATCTAGGTTTTTTATGTGTCTAGTCAAGGTCTTAAAGTAGTCCATGGTAAGGTGTCGGCTATTCATAACTTTCCGGTACCTATTAACGTAAAAGGGGGATACAGCACTTTGGCGCTGTAGTGGGTATTACAACCGTATGCAAATATGTAACTCTTCAATCATGACAGCTCCTTTAACAGATCTTACGAAGAAGAGCGTAGATTGATTATGGTCTAAAAAGCATCAACAGGCGTTCGATATCTTAAAAGCGGAATAATGCAGCTTACCTAACTTAAAAAATCCCTGATTTAAATAAGGAATTTTTTTTTATTGCAACAGACGCCTCAGACCAAGGGGTAAGAGGGATACTACTTCAGCAATATGATAAACAGTTCTTTCCTATAGCTTTTTATTCATGTAAACTAAAGCCCTCTGAAAGTAAATATACAGTAATAGGCGGGGGGGGCTAAGGACTTAATCATGGGTAAACTAGGTCATCGTTAACTCACTAGTAATTTATTTCAAGTTCATAATCTACGGCTATCCTGTTAAAGTCCTCACTGAGCATAAGTCACTTACCGAGTTTTTCAAAGGCTTTAATCACAGTCCAAAAGGAACTCGGTGACAAATGATCATTCAGGTCTTTGGAGCCAAGATAAGATATCTACCTGGGAAAGCAATTATCATAGCTTACGCATTATCCCGCAATCCCGCACCATACTGCAAAGAACCATTAATTAGACTAAAAAATATAGAAACATCCGTGCCTATTGTTAAAACCGTATCTAAACAAGAAAATTCCTTAACCCAAGAGATCGCGAGCATTGAATATCTGGGTTGGAGCGCAGAACTGTTACAAACTGAACAAAGCAAGAGTCAACAGACATAACCCAAACTATAAACACTTCGAACGGAAACAGATTCAGCAGCAATAAACACCAAACAATAAACACTTCGAATGGAAACAGGGTCAGCGGCTAAGCAAAAACAATAAACACTTCGAGCAGAAACCTTAAAGCAAAAGTATATTTAAAGTATGTGTATCAGAATAATGTAATCAAATGTAATATTATATGTAGGTCCGTGACGAGGAAAACCCGAAGAACACAGCAGGTGACTAACGACCAGGTAGTAGTAATAATCTCTTTCATACCAATCGTCCTAAAACTGGTTGCATTTCCGTCATCCAGGGTTCCCTACTATGTCACAGAAAGCCAAATCACTATTTTACTGGCCTACAATGCTTACAGATATAAAAAGCACATAACTAATTGTAACACGTGTCATGAAAACAAGGGATACACTAAGACACCTGTCAGTTTAGGAGCCTATCCTGTGCCAAATCAATCCTTGAAAGAATATACGTAGAATTATTAACAGAATTACGAGTCTGACAGAGGGAATAAACACTTCTTAGTGTCAATAGTTCCTTGACACGTTATATAGAATGAATAGCACTAAAAACAAACACCGCAATTGAGTGCGTTAGGAATATTTATGAGTGCTAAATCAGTAAACTACATGGAATTCAACACATGATAATCTGACTCGGGTGGTGTAAATCAATAATAATCTCCATAACACGTGGTGTGAATTCCTTTCCATTAAGAAAACCCAATATTATATTTTATCACCCAGAGTCAATCGGTTTGGTAGAATAACGGATAATTAAATAGGAAGTGTCAATGTCTTACGAGTTACAAAACTCGTGATATTGGATCCGAAATGGATTATAGCGGTTCTCGCGGTTAAATACCTTTATCATTTATATCTTGTATCTATAGAATTGATGCCGCAAGTAGCCTTATACGGTATGCCGCTAGAACACTTTTCCACATATTCAAGCCAACCCATTAATTTATCGAATATATATATAAAAAAAAAATATATAAATAATAAATAAAAAAAAAAATAAAAATAAAATAAATGGATACAAGTGGAGTCAATATAATACACTCGTAAGAAGTCGGAAGGGTTACAAATTATAATAAAAAAGGAATCACGATAAAATCGATAAGCAAAACGTAACCATAGGTTAATTAAATATCCAAATATATATGCGTAAAGATTTGAACTCTAACTTAACGCTTAAGTAATGACAAATAAGCTAAAAGTTCAAAACACATATAAAAACTACTGACATATTGTCTGTCCCGGTGATTTATATTCGTAGTCAATGAAAAAAAAAATAAATAAATAAATAAAATAATAATAAATAAATAAAATAAAATAAAATAAAAGAGATTTTAAAGTCAGGAAGTCTAGAAGTGAAAATGTTATCTATGGAATAATCCTATATGAATCTTATACAGGGCTAATAATATATATAGAATTTGTATGGAAACCTTTTTCATTAGTTGAATAAGGAATATTTAACATATTCCAACATGAAACTAATATATTGTTCAATTTTGGTACTGTTTTTTTTCAGACATTCTTCTCATGTGGGTCGAGTATTAAAAAAACAAAAAAATTTATCCTAAAGTCGTATCTCTTACAGCAAGTAACGTAACTCTTAGCTGGCTGAGAGCAATCTCCTGCCAAGTGACGACGCCATCATTGCCGTATCAGCATTGATTCCTTTAACCTCAAATATCTGCTTGCACAGGCTTCATCTCGCGCTTGCTAAGCAGATTGACTGGAGAAAGGAATGCTTAGCCCGAACTTCTCATGGGCAAGGCAGACGTGTCTATCCGTATGCGCAATGCAACTAAGGAGTTGCAATCATTTTAAAATTAATAAACAAAATAAGCAAATAGAATTTCTATAACAACAAAATGAATTAATTTTTTCTGAACCTCATAGACATTTAGAAGTATCAAGATATGTATACGAAATATTTACTTGCAACATTAGCCTATCACAATTCAAGTAAAACATTCATGGGAAAATGTCACATTTTCTTGAAAAAACCCAAAGTTTATTTAGAAATGAGTTATATAGTGGGTTTTTCGTTGCATCTCCTACCTATTAATAAAGTTTTAAAAGTTAACCTCAGAGGATGTGCGCGAGAAAATTGAATATGAAACTTTTGTTAGGGGCACATAGGATCAGATTTTATCACAACTTCATTTCAGTTAGCATAAAGAAATACAGAATCATGATTAATATACTCTTTGACTCTTATGTTGCCTGGCAATCTTACAAATAGCTCCGTTTTCCACTTCTTTGTCTAGTAATTTACTACCAGTCATATCGAATTTTCTTTGAGATTCGTAATGATATCTATTTATTTTTTATAATTATGGATATTTTTACAAGTCATCATAGACCTGGATAGGTTCACTCATTGTTAATACCATGGATAAAAAAGTTTGTACAGCGGACTCTTTTGAATTCCAAAATATCAGCGAATTCATGTGGGTTAAGTCTGGTCTAAATGGCTCTCTTCCCTCCCCTGTATTTGGATGTCGTCTGAATTTACTTTGCCCTTGTGACAAGTATAATTTCACTTGCAGGCTGATTAATGGAACCTGGTTACAGTATCCTGCAGTACGAGAATTTCACATCGCAACTTCAAAAAAATCGTTCGTCGCTGCTGACGACGGCAGTCGAGTAACAACCGCCTACAATGTGAAAGGAATAAGCACCATCATGGACTTCTTTGACCGACACCGTATCTCGTCGTTAATCTCGTTTTCATGCGGAACGCTCCAGCGACTGTCGGAAATCGACTACGAAAGGGACATACTTCCGACAATTACGACCCGAAGGATATTCAACTCTACTTTGCTGGCGAAGGACTCGTGCTGGAATGATCTATTCATCGCAAACATAATCGTGTAGCTTAGGATGCAGAGAATAAGTATAGCGCAATATAGAATGTTGGACCCGCCCAGGCAAATTTTCCCCTTTTTTTTAACCCTGTGAAATAGGCCGTTTCATTTGGCTATAGGTGGTTGTCTGGAACTGTGTAATGGACGAAAAGTTGTTCGAAAGTTAAATGTGAAGTAGTATAACCTCGGTCATGTATCCTATATATATAAATGATCATAAATAACAGAATCGAAATATATTTTTTGCGTGTACGCACTAGGAATCTATATATAAATGATCATAAATCACGGAATCGAAATATATCTTTGCGTGTACGCAATAGGATTCTATTTAAAGTGCACATATATTAATCATAATTATATGAATCCATATACATATGTATAAACAAATCAGGTAGCCTATAATCAATCTGTTACCTTTTATCTTACCAATATCTGCAGTTATATATGAGTTAGTATATTGATTAATGAATCAGATATGTATCAGTTAGCATAAAAATCAATGCATCAATCAGCATAAACATTAATAATGTTATCAATTCATATATGAAATTTTTTATCAGTTGAAATATGATTTTTATCATGTTAATCTTCATTCTATGCAATTGTCAGAGTACATTAGTATTTTCTGTAGCATTTGTATCTTAATGAGATGAAGTGAAAAACTGTATCATTATATATCACGTGATCACTATTATTTACCAATATCATTGTTTATATTTTATTACTTGAATCAATTCATGTACACCATGTTTTGAATTTTTATTTTACTTATATATATATATATATTCACATAGTGTCTGCATCACACTCCTATAAGTCAAATGCAAGTCAAGTTTGAGAAATATTCAGTAGTTGGTTTGGTAGCTGACCGAGCTAATGTAAGTGTTTACATAATAAAATATGGAAATGTTTAGTCCATATATAAAAGACTAAAACTAAAGAGGTCAACCAGATTGCTTGCAGAATGTGATCAAGACTAGAGACGCTAAAGATGACGTATACCCTAAAGTATGTGGTCATTCATTTGTTTTGAAACAGTCCAAGCTCCCTGCTTGAGACAACTACCGCGACTATATTCAACGGCCTACGTGATCTGTAGCGTGTCTCATTTGATTGTGTGTTCGTATGTAACTATGTCATCTGATAGTATGTTCATATGTTCGAGCTACTATCTGCTTCCTCATAACTTGTAACAGAGATGTAGAAGAGGCAGAACAGAGTTAGCTATCGTCATTAGAAGACCTGTATCTCTTACCTAAGCTTTATCATGTTAGAGAGAAACAGAAGTAGCCATCATCATTGGCAGAGAGATCAAGCTATTCGTTATTAGAAGACTTGTAAAAACAATCATAACCTATCTTCACATGTAAAACTCAGAAGAATATATATATTTTTATACTTCGTGTTTTCTACAAGAACCTCCTCACCGATTCATCATGAGTTTATCACATCGTCGTCATAAACAAGAAGATAATCCCGACTTCGTAAATTATCTACAAACCCCAAGACACTCCATTGAAGATGGAAGTGCAATACCAACCGACTTAGCGTAAGATTATCGCAAGTCTAACATTACCTCATAGGGCGCCTTTATCATACAAGGCAAAAGCCCTAAAATATATATATATATATATATATATATATATATATATAATATATATATATATATCTATATATATATATATATATATATATATATATATATATCTATCTATCTATCTATCTATATATATATATATATATAGATATATATATTATATATATATATATATATATAATATATATATAATTAAGTCTTATCACATTACCGTGATTCATATACATACATCGAGTTACAAATGTCCTTTAATATCTAATTCGCTCTAACTCGGAATTAATATATGTTTGTTTAACCGAAGGTGAATTTTTCTAGGCGATAATAGATTTGCCGGCTGAAGAGCACAAACCATCACCACCTTCAAATCCAGGACGACAGTAAAGCCTAACCCACCCCGCCCCCGTAAGAGGATATAAGTTTATGGCGCCTCCCACCTCAAATAACGGTCGCACTCAGGTATTTGTAGTTTTGGAGACTGCATAAACTTATATCCTCTTGTGGTGGCAGGGTGGGTTTGAGGGTGGCAGTGGTTTGTGCCCGTTAGCCAGCAAATCTATTATCGCCTAGAAAAATTCCCCTTCAGTTAAACATATGTGAAAATATATTAATTCCGAGGTAGAGCGAATTAGATATTAAAGGACATTTGTAGCTCGATATATGTATATGAATCAGGTAATGTGATATGACTTATATAATGGCTGCGTGTAGACAAAAGCACCACAACGCTACCGAGGATGAGGGGGTTTGATGCAGTCTCCAAAACTACGAATACCTGAGTGCGACCGGCATTTGAGGTGGGAGGTGGCATAAACTTATATCCTCTTGTGGTGGCGGGGTGGGTTTAGGCTTCACTGTCGTCCTGGATTTGAAGGTGGCGATGGTTCGTGCCTGACAGCTGGCAAATCTATTATCGCCTAGAAAAATTCCCCTTGTGTTAAACATATATGAAAATATATTCCGAGGTAAGAGCAAATTAAATTAAAATTAAAGGGATTTTGAGGCACGATATATAAGAGATTATATATATTATATATATCTATATATATATATATATATATAAAATATATATATATATATATATATATATATATATACTATATATATCTATACGATATATATATATAGTTAATATATATATAAGTCATATCACATTTCCGTGATTCATATACATATATCGAGCTACAATGTCCTTTAATATCTAATTCGCTCTACCTCGGAATTAATATATTTTCATATATGCTTAACCGGAGGGGAATTTTTTCTCGATAATAGATTTGCCTGGACCACCAGGGCGCGAACCTATGGATCCTTTCAAACCCAGAACGTCAGTGAAGCTTTTCCTACTCACCACCGCGAGAGGTAAAAGTTCATGTCGCCCTCTCACCCTCATATACCTTTCGCGCCGCCAGGTAATT
>NC_061106.1:4991891-5001891 GCF_015104395.2 Macrobrachium nipponense | reverse complement strand
TAAAAGCTTCAAGTCCACAGAGCGTGAATTGATGTGAGGTTAATTATATTATACCAACTGGTCCTTGGATGCGGGAGATTAACCACTGTATTTAATGGTTAACATGTAACTCCCGAATAAGAAATTAACATGGTCTCGAAACATACTCGTTTCATTATTCAAGAGAGAGAGAGAGAGAGAGAGAGAGAGAGAGCGATTAAAGTTTATTAGTATATCACCATGGAAACTATAAACATGGAATGGTCATGCGCGAAATCGCCGTGGGCAGCTGCATGCCGCCATTGCAAAGGGTGGAGAGAGAGAGAGAGAGAGAGAGAGAGAGAGAGCTTTGTATTACAATACCCACCTCGCTATATTGGAGTGTACTCTGTTAATTTTCCATGACAATATCTTGTCCTCTATGACACTTATGTCGAAGTAAAATTAGTAGTACACATTATTCAATCTAGTAATTTCTGTTTACATCATAATACATTTAAAATAGACCTGAAATTATAAGTATTATTAATAATAAGACTGGCATTGACAAGTGATCTGTAAATTAAATTATTTATATCAACAAGTTTTTTTTTATTTCTGTAATAATGACTGATATAAGTAAGTAAGAGCTCAGACAAAAAAGATACGTACTGCAAAATATCCCTGAGAGAGATTTCAGCAATTTATAAACACCAAGAGACAAGGCATAGTTAAAATATTTTCAGAATATTTCCTGCTATGTTTTGATAAATCGAAATATCTCTCGTGAAATACAGAAAACCAAGGAAAAATCGAGGGAGAGAGGAGAATATATGAACTGGGTAACACACTTCAGAGATGTGACGTTGTTGCCCAGAAGTCTTAACGCAGAAATAATCATCTTATTTACTGTGAATGCCTATTCACTGGTGAGGTTCCTCCTGACGACTGATGATGGAGGTGAACAGCCCAAGGAAAAGGAACTGAACGAGAGAATTGCAGCTTTGCGAGACACCATCCAGAGCCAGAGAGAGTAGCAGGTGAACTTGGACAGGATAATTCTTCAGCTGCAACACAGGATCGACTGCTCGAAGCTGAGACGTTGTTTCTGAAGGAGAACGATTAAGAGAAGAGGGAAAAACAGCAGCTGGAAGACAAGATCTTCAAGACACAGAATAAAATCAGCAGCTGATGGACAAGACAAAGGAATTTAGGCAGAGAAACGATGCCCTATGTGACTGTGTAGTTGGCAGAGGTAAACTGCCAGGTTGAGAGGCAAGAGAAACTGCTACGACAGAAGGAGAAAGACCTACAGCTAAAGACCGCAGAAGCGGCGTGTATGGCGAGGCTCATCCAGGAAGAAAACGACGAGACCGAAAAGCGCGAATCCGGCAGGAAAGACGTCGAGGTCAGGTTCCAGCGCCTGCAGAATGAAGTGGAAGACATCACGAAGGACAAGGGTGGACTCCCATGTGAAGATCAGGCTGCATAACTCAAGAGGACCAAGCTGACATGCCTTTTTTGAGGAAGGAAATCGTCGCCAATCAATTCGCTGGAGAGGAAGACTGGTGTCCAGGCCGAACTGAAGGACCAGCTGGAAGATGAGGTTCGACAGATGCGAGGAGCGAAGGAGGAATTGGTTTGCAAGCTCAAGAACCTGCAGGGCAATTACAGATGCCTGGAGAAGGACAACTGGAAAGTGCAGGAGCAGCTGTCCATCTTCAAGGAATGGCACGATCCAGTCTAAGCTGGACTCATGAAGACGGATCAGATTTGAACAATTAGAGAATGTTTGTTGTATGGAATTTTTTTTTAAATTTAAATAAAGTTTATTTAAAACATGGCAATTTTCATTTACACAATAATTTTTTACAGCAATATTTGTTATATACATAATAATTCGAGTTTAAAGGACTTCTTTCGTAAATCCATCTGTTACAATTGATTTTAGTTTGTGACCATAAATGGATCTTAGGAGTCATCTGCAATAGTTTATTTTAGCTTTGAGAAAACTAAAGGTTACTATTTCATGAAAGTTTTAACTCTACTGTATGGATAGTTTGATGTTTAGTTGTAATAAGTTTGCTTTGTTAATTGTTGAAGGAAAAGAAAGGTGGAGGGAAATAAATGTCAAAATGTTTTCTTAAGAGTTTTATTGATTCCTGAAAGGGAAAGGAAAATGGAGGGATTGTAGAAACGCTGAGGAAAATGAGAGGATTGGTGGAGAGTGCCAGAAGAAGGAGCATAGGACTCAGAGAAGAATCGTGGAGTGCCAGAAGAAGGAGCATAGGACTCAGAGAAGAATCGTGGAGTGCCAGAGAAGCGGTAGCATATGGACTCAGAGAAAGAATCGTGGAGTGCCAGGAAGAAGGAGCATAGGACTCGAGAAGAATCGTGGAGTGCCAGAAGAGAGCATGGACTCAAGAGAATGTGGAGTGCCAGGAGAAGGAGCATAGGACTCAGAAGAAGAGCTGGGAATGCGTGGAGGTGCCAGAAGAAGGAGCATAGGACTCAGAGAAGAATCGTGGAGTGCCAGAAGAAGGAGCATAGGACTCAGAGAAGAATCGTGGAGTGCCAGGAGAAGGAGCATAGGACTCAGAGAAGAATCGTGGAAGTGCCAGGAGAAGGAGCATAGGACTCAGAGAAGAATCGTGGAGTGCCAGGAGAAGGAGCATAGGACTCAGAGAATGGGGAATCGCCCAGGAAAGGAGCATAGGATCAGAGAAGAATAGGGAGGCCAGAAAAGAAGACATAGGACAGAGAAGAATCTGTGGAGTGCCAGAGAAGCATAGGACTCAGGAGTGAATCGTGGAGGTGCCAGAGGAGACATAGGACTCAGAGAAGAATCGTGGAGTGCCAGGAGAAGGAGCAAAGGATTCAGAGAAGATTAGTGGAGTGCCAAAAGAAGGAGCAGAGGATTGAGAGAAAGGATTCAGTGGCATATTCTGGTTCTAAGACTAAGCACAGGGTTTCTCTGTCTGCAAGGATGGTGGGCAATGCCCGCCGAGACGCCCGGGGGCGGGCAGGCCAGGAGGTCCGCCGAGCCACCCCGGGGCGCACCGACCTGTACCAGGGCGGGCGGGCCAGGAAGTCCGGCAAGCCGCCCCGGGGCAGGCGGGCCTCCCGAGCTACCCCGCGGCGGGTGGGCAAGGAGGACCGGCGAGCTGTCCCGGGGCGGGCGGGCCAGGAGGCCCGCCGAGCCAGCCAGGAGGTCTGCCGAGCAGCCCCGGGGTGGGCGGGCCAGGAGGTTCGCCGGGCCACCCAGGGGCAGGCAGGCCAGGAGGCCTGCCGAGCCACTCCGGGACGGGCGGGCCAGGAGGTCCGCCAAGCCCCCCTGGGCCGGGCGGGCCAGGAGGCCCACCGAGCCGTCACGGGGCGGGCGGGCCAGGAGGTCCACCGAGCCCTCCCAGGGTGGGTGGGCCAGGAGGCCAGCCAAGCTGTTACAGGGCAGGCGGGCCAAGAGGTCCACTGAGCCGCCCAGGGATGGGCAGGCCAGGAGGTCCACCAAGCCGTCCCAGGGCGGGCAGGCCAGGAGGCCCGCCGAGCCGTACTGGGGCAGGCTTGTGAACAGACCTAGGAATGGAGAAGTTTTAGTGTTGTCTGATCACAATCCCCTGTCATTTATAAAGCCGATGAAAAACCATTGTAAGGACAATGCTTATTCACAATTTTCTCTGTATGTAGTTCAACATTCGCGTTGTTCTTACTTCCCTCCGCAAGAGCGTTCAGCGGGCTTTCCGCCAATGTATATACCTTGTGAAATCATATTTTATGTACTTTTGTATTTTGTATTATATGTCTCTCAAGAAACACAAATCGGGTCTCGCCGACCCACTTTTATTCTCTCACGGGTCGGTAACCACATTTCCGCCCGCATGCTGTATATTTGAATTTTCCCTTACCTGTAATAAAGTCAGTACTCTACTACCTGGCCTTTTGTCCACACCTCACAACTGGTGACCTCTTGGTTTGGACGGTGACCCAAGCGGTTTTGGCTCAGCCATTAAGGGACTAACTACCGCCGCTCACCTTCAGAGATCTTTAACGGACTCACACGGCGCCTCAGTATAGATCTCTGAAAGTTCCTACTGTGGAAAAAAACCAACGCCTCTAACAGACTAAATACGGCATACCTTCCCAAGGTGTGTCCAGGCGTTCCTCAAGCGGTTTGGCCTGCCATTCACGACTTTGTCGACCGTTTTTGTGAGAAAGGACAGTACCGCGCAAAAAACCCAGGCCTCCCCTGCCCCAACGACAGTTTCGCACACAGCTGCCGCTCAAGCTGTCAAAATACTCCCCCCCTAAGACAATAATTAGGCATAATTGTTGGCTGATTTCTTTGTACTTCCGACCGTTACTCGCAGAAGCGAGCAGGCCAGCGGAGGCGCCCTCGGGTGCGCAAAATCAGCTGCTGTGGTAGATCCTCATGGATTTCAGGGGACGGGATGCCTCCCCTGAGGTGACCCTCGGGGGGTTCAACCGTCTTCCAAGGGCGGCCGTGGCTACGACTGGGAGGTTTGGCGACCGATGGAGCCTCTTCTTTCCGAGGAAGATTGAGACGCTCTATGGAGTCCTCGTCGGCGGACTCTTCGTCCATAAGGAAGGCTGGTTTCAGGCGATCGATTGTGACCCAGTCCTCGCGACCATTTATGGCTATGAGGTACGCCTTGTCGGTGCGTCGTAGGACACGGAAGGGGCCTCGGTAGGGTCTCGTTAGCATTAATTGCATTACCAAAATTTCATTTTGGTAATGCAATTAATTCCCCTCAGAACCTGTGTATCATGTTGTAAAATATGTATTTTTGTGTTCAGATTCCCACATTTAAAGATAACATGTTTAAGTAGTGTAACTTTTCATTCTGAAACGTACATAAGACAGAGAGAAAGAGTAAGAGCTTATAAGCCTCTAGAGAAGGTTGTTATTCATAACTTGGGAATGCATTAGCCAGCTAATTTTTAATCGTTCCAAGCGGTCCCGTGACGAACACTAGGGGACCTATTCATCCCCATACACAAATGTGGCCAAGGGGTCCCATACTCGATATTCCTATAGAGATGACGTAATATGTTTTCGTCTCGACCTTGTTTGCTTACCCAAAGGGGCCCCATTTCACCCTGGTATGCACTTTTTTCCCACCCATAGGATGTGGCTTTTCGATTCATATACCTAGCTGTGCGCTTTAGGGAGAGCATCTCTCTCAAATCTCTCTCTCTCTCTCGAGACTGTTTCATTACCGTAACGTAACTCACGTTTATATATGAATTGGTCACTCAATATTGCTAGCTAATTTTCTTAGTAATATATGTGTTGTTTGTAGAATCTGAGCATAGTGATTCATATACATATATCGAGCTACAATGTCCTTTAATATCTAATTCGCTCTACCTCAAAATTAATATATTTTCATATATGCTTAACCGGAGTCGAGGCGGGTTGATGTTGTCTCCAAACCCTCGAATACTTCAGTGCGAGAAAGTATTTGAGGTGAGAGGCGGCATAAACCTTTAAGCCTCTTGCGGTGGTGGGGTGGTTATAGCTTCCCTGACGTGCCTGGATTTTAATGTACTTGCGTTCACGCCCAAGTACAGGTAAATCTATTATCGAGAAAAAATTCCCCTTCAGTTAAGCATATATGAATTATATTAATTCCGAGGTAGAGCGAATTAGATATTAAAGGACATTGTAGCTCGATATATGTATATGAATCACGGTAATGTGATACGAGTTATGTAAATGCTACGTGTTGTCAAAAGCGCTACTTACGCTACCGAGGCGGGTTGATGTTGTCTCCAAACCAATGAATACTTCAGCGCGAGAAAGTATTTGAGGTGAGAGGCGGCATAAACCTTTAAGCCTCTCGCGGTGGTGGGGTGGTTATAGCTTCCCTGACGTGCCTGGATTTTAATGTACCTGCGTTCGCACCCAAGTACAGGTAAATCTATTATCGAGAAAAAATTCCCCTTCAGTTAAGCATATATGAAAATATACTAATTCCGAGGTAGAGCGAATTAGATATTAAAGGACATTGTAGTTCGATATATGTATATGAATCACGGTAATGTGATATGACTTATGTAAATGCTACGTGTTGTCAAAAGCGCTACTTACGCTACCGGAGTCGAGGCAGGTTGATGTTGTCTCCAAACCAACGAATACTTCAGCGCGAGAAAGTATTTGAGGTGAGAGGCGGCATAAAACTTTAAGCCTCTCGCAGTGGTGGGGTGGTTATAGCTTCCCTGACGTGCCTGGATTTTAATGTACCTGCGTTCGCGCCCAAGTACAGGTAAATCTATTATCGAGAAAAAATTCCCCTTCAGTTAAGCATATATGAAAATATACTAATTCCGAGGTAGAGCAAATTAGATATTAAAGGACATTGTAGCTCGATATATGTATATGAATCACGGTAATGTGATATGACTTATGTAAATGCTACGTGTTGTCAAAAGCGCTACTTACGCTACCGGAGTCGAGGCGGGTTGATGTTGTCTCCAAACCAACGAATACTTCAGCGCGAGAAAGTATTTGAGGTGAGAGGCGGCATAAACCTTTAAGTCTCTCGTGGTGGTGGGGTGGTTATAGCTTCCCTGACGTGCCTGGATTTTAATGTACCTGCGTTCGCGCCCAAGTACAGGTAAATCTATTATCGAGAAAAAATTCCCCTTCGGTTAAGCATATATGAAAATATATTAATTCCGATGTAGAGCGAATTAGATATTAAAGGACATTGTAGCTCGATATATGTATATGAATCACGGTAATGTGATATGACTTATTTATATATATATATTATTTTATATATATATATATATAGATATATATATATATATATATCTATATATATATATAATGATATATATAATATATACTATATAATATATATAATATATATATATATATATATATATATTATATATATATATATATATATATATATATTAAATATATATATATATATATATATATTATACAGGCGGTCCCCGGGTTATTCGACGGTTCCGGCTTACGACGTTCCGAGGTTACGACGCTTTTTCTTAAATATTCAATGGAAAAATCCGTCCTGGGTTACGACGCTTGTTCCGAGGTTACGACGCTGACGCTTCCGACGCTCCGAGTTAACGACGCTTTTAAAAAACGCATACTATGATAAAAATCCTTTATAGTTTAGCACAGTATATTAATAAAAATAAGTTTCTGGTTAGATTACAACAAAATTTGGAGTTTGATTATTAGATGATTTTCGACACTTTTTTATGTTGTCTTTTTCTATGTTTTTTAGTGACGCCTCATATGCGGAACTAGTTTCCGAGCGAATGAATACATACTAGTTTACATATAACAGTCCAAAAGCGCAAATAATGAAAAAATCATTGCTTGTTTCCAGTAATAATAACAAACGAAGTTTCTGGTTAGATTACAACGCAAATCCAAGTATCCAAAGAGAGACATTATCCAGTAATTTGATCAGAGAGAGAGAGAGAGAGAGAGCGAGAGATGAGGCGTCTTCCGACGCTCGAGTTAACGACGCTTTTAAAAACGCATACTATGATAAAAATCCTTTATAGTTTAGCACAGTATAATTAATAAAAATAAGTTTCTGGTTAGATTACAACAAAATTTTGAGATTATGATGATTTTCGACACTTTTTATGTTGTATTTTTCTATGTTTTTTAGTGACGCCTCATATGCGGAACTAGTTTCCGAGCGAATAATAAACATACTAGTTTACATATAAACAGTCCAAAAGCGCAAATAATGAAAAAATCATTGCTTGTTTCCAGTAATAATAACAAAACGAAGTTTCTGGTTAGATTACAACGCAAATTCCAAGTATCCAAAGAGAGACATTATCCAGTAATTTGATCAGAGAGAGAGAGAGAGAGAGAGGCGTCTTCCGACGCTCCGAGTTAAGGACAGAGAAGTGTTCGTTTCGTTAAACGGCCTCTGACTCATGCCAGTAAATGTTTTGTTGATACTAATAATATAAGCCTATTTAAAGATACGTTTACTTTAATTAGTCTATATGATACGTAAATAGTAATCAACTGTTCTTGTAGCCCTCAATATTTGGCAAAATCGAAGTATCCAAAGAGAGACATTATCCAGTACGTAATTTGATCAGAGAGAGAGAGAGAGAGAGAGAGAGAGAGAGAGAGAGAGAGAGACGCTTTGGCAACAATGGTCTCGGGGGTTTTTATAGCTTCCTTCTGCTTGATGATCGTGGATATTGTAGAAGGATTTCGACCATACTCGTTTGCCAAATCGACGATACGAACGCCACGTTCATGCTTTGCTATAATTTCATGTTTTGCTTCCATCGAAATCATTGGGTTTTTTCTTATCACCTGCTTTGTCTTTAGCTTTGAGACCCATGGTTAATAAATAAAATAGACAAAATAACACGAAAAATAGGCGCAAATACAACGAACTAAACAACGACGTGTTAACATGCAGCACCAACAAACAAACAGACTGAACGCCATTTATCGGTCGCCTAGGACAACTAAACACTCATCGCAAAATCGTATCTCAATATTTCGTTGTATATCAAAGCTTGTATTTTCGCAAATTTTCTGTTATATCTCAAAACATTCGTATATTAGGGCAATCGTATGTCAAGTTTCCAATGTAATTTGATCAGAGAGAGAGAGAGATGCACGAGAGAGAGAGAGAGAGAGAGAGAGAGAGAGAGACGCTTTGGCAACAATGGTCTCGGGGATTGACGTAACGTTTATTTTCTGAACAGATAGGACAGAGAAGTGTTCGTTTCATTAAACGGCCTCTGACTCATGGCAGGAAATGTTTTGTTGATACTAATATATAAGCCTATTTAAAGATACATTTACTTTAATTAGTCTATATGATACGTAAATAGTAATCAGCTGTTCTTGTAGCCCTCAAGATTTTGCAAAATCACTCCAGGTTGTACATAAAACTTCAAGAATGTAGTGTCACCAGAGGATTACAATAGTTTTTACCTTCAAGAACCAGCATTCTTTTATGAAAATAACTCCAGGTTGTACATAAAACTACAGGAAACGACATGTAGTGTAACCAAAGGAGGTTACAAGTAAGGTTTTATAACTTTTTATTAGTTTAAGACATATTTCCAAGCGTCGTTCCGGCTTACGACGATTTTCGGCTTACGACGCCTCTCAAGAACGGAACCCCCGTCGTAACCCGGGGACTGCCTGTATATATATATATATATATATATATATATATATATATATATATATATATATATATATGTATATATTTACCTCTCAATTAATGCGGTTTTGGTTTAACACGCGCTAGAAAATATTTTAAAATGTTTAAAAACCGCAAAAATTTCGATTTAATGCAAATTGGTACCTGAGCTTTGTTTTCAAACTGCTACATCGTGATGCTAGAGAACAGGAAGAAGAAGGCGACACAGACTAAACTGGAGCAATTTTTCAAGAAAAATCCAAGACCACAGGAGAGAAAAAAAAAAAAAAAAAAAAAAAGCCAGAAGAGTGAGCAGGGAAGATGAGCAAAGGGGTGAGGAGGGACAGCCAAGGAGTAGGGTGGGGCACGCTGCAGACGACGGCTGTAGACATAAAAAAAAAAAAAAAAAAGAATAGTACAGTGCACAGTTTTTCCTTTTGTCTGACCTACATAGTATTATATTAATAATACAGAATAGTGTTATTTCTCATGGAAAAGTATGTTTAAATAACGCGTTTTAATTAACGGACACTCTCCAGGAATGTAACCTTCATGTTAATTGAGAGGTGACTATATACTATATATATATATATATATATATATATATATATATATATATATATATATATATATATATATATTGCATCCTTTTGAAATTTTCGTACTAATTAATCATGACTAATTTTGCTCTGCTTATGACATTCAATAAGCTCCTCCCGGAACTCCTTATCTACCGATGTATAGCTGCCATGTTGCCATTTCAGCGTCTTGTTGAAACTGAAGTAAATTTTGAGATCACACCATATACCTACGTGGAGGCTTCAAGCCACGGCCACCTGAACTAAAAC